>NW_022631014.1:8846861-8869794 GCF_010015895.1 Lontra canadensis
GAAGACATCCAGATGGCCAACAGACACATGAAAAAGTGCTCCATATCACTCGGCATCAGTGAAATACAAATCAAAACCACAATGAGATGTCACCTCACACCAGTCAGAATGGCTATAATTAACAAATCAGGAAATGACAGATGCTGGCGAGGATGCGGACAAAGGGGAACCCTCCTACACTGTTGGAGGGAATGCAAGCTGGTGCAACCACTCTGGAAAACAGCATGGAGGTTCCTCAAAATGTTGAAAATAGAACTACCCTATGACCCAGCAATTGCACTACTGGGTATTTACCCTAAAGATACAAACGTAGTGATCCGAAGGGGCACGTGCACCCGAATGTTTATAGCAGCAATGTCTACAATAGCCAAACTATGGAAAGAACCTAGATGTCCATCAACAGACGAATGGATAAAGAAGATGTGGTATATATACGCAATGGAATACTATGCAGCAATCAAAAGAAATGAAATCTTGCCATTTTTGATGACGTGGATGGAACTAGAGGGTATCATGCTTAGCGAAATAAGTCAATCGGAGAAAGACAACTATCATATGATCTCCCTGATATGAGGGAGAGGAGATTCAACGTGCGGGGTTAAGGGGGTAGGAGAAGAGTAAATGAAACAAGATGGGATTGGGAGGGAAACAAACCATAAGTGACTCTTAATCTCACAAAACAAACTGAGGGTTGATGGGGGGTGGGGCGTTGGGAGGGGGCGTGGTGTTATGGACATTGGGGAGGGTATGTGCTATGGTGAGTGCTGTGAAATGTGTAAACCTGGCGATTCACAGGCCTGTTCCCCTGGGGAGAAAAATATACTATATGTTTAAAAAAAATAAAATTTATTAATAAAAAAAAGAAAGCAATCAAGCATAAATAGAAGATGTTATATAGAGACGCAGTCCCATAACCCTACATTTTAATCCTCTCCTTTCCCACATATAGGAAAGTTGATCTATTCTTACATTGTTTATGAATGCCCTGATAGATGAACAATTGGGCTCCTCCCACTTTCCCACTACTAACAAGAGTGCTTCAACACATGCGATGGTACAAGTCTTTTTTCCATTTTCTGCTGTGTAATATTTTTTTCTGGCATATGCTTAAAGTAAACATAGCAAAATGTTACTATTTTAAGAAAGGACTCATGGATTCCTGACATATTATTTTCTGTACTTTTCACTATGTTCGAAATATCCCATGAGTAAAGACACATTTAAAATAAAGCAGAGGTATGAAATAAATATTTTATATTTTTTTTGTTAAATTTGAAGTTAAACTGCCATTATTTGTTTAAAAATAAAAATATATTTTGGGACACCTGGGTGATTCAGTCAGTGAAACATCTGCCTTGATCTCAGTGTACTTAGGTCAAGCCCCACAACTGGTTCCCTCCTCAACAGAGAGTATGGGGCTCCCTCAGCCCCTCCCTCAAACACTCCTACTGATGCTCTCTCTCTCTCTCTCTCAAATAAGTAAACAAAAACTTTTAAAAAATAGAATTAGAAATACATTTTAAAAGCAATGTGCCATCCTGATAATGAAAACATCGATTAAATCAAACACTCTCTTAGGAAACCATAAACCATTACATGATAATTGCCCCAATTTAAAAACAAACAAACAAACAAACAAACAAAAAACAACCTTTGAATCACTTAACCCATAGATACAAATTAGCAACAATTCAATCTGTGAGAAAAGATTGTTTTCTTCATTTTGGCCAGACATGGGAGATATTTTTCTTTGTAAACAAGAAAATATATTTCTAGACCTAATTCTTTAAACCAGGAAATGGAGAATTTTTAAAAAGAGCATTCAAACCAGGTATCAATTATTATGAGACCTTTTCTGCAAATTTGCATCAGACTTAGAATTTCATTATTGAATGTGATAAGCTAGTCAAAATTTCCCTCCATGGGAACCTGATTTTAACAATCTATCACTTATTTGTCCCCTTTCTCCAGGGAAAAAGGAAGAATTAATAAACTATAACTATTATGCAGTTATACCCAGTTTTATGTGTCACATATCAGAAATTTATTATACATAATGCCAAAGAGAAAAGCAAGTATAGTTTTTTAACATATTAGCTAAAAAGCAAAGTTCTGTCAGAAATGCAGCTTATTAGCTACTAAATGTTTCACTGAAAGAATTGAAGAGGACTAACTGCCCTTTGGTGCTGCCAATGAGGTAGAAGAGTTATAATTCAATATTACATCTCGTTTCTGCCATAACAGAGATCATAAAGATCAGAACACTGCCTCACTTTAAAATCATCAAGTCATCACCTCTGCACACACTTTGTCTGTGACATGACTATCATGAGTAGGAAAAAAGAGGGACAGTAAAGATTATTTGACTAGCTTCTGTGTCTCCTTGGTTTCCTTATACTTCCATATTTTTGCATTTAAAAAAAAATCAAAGCAAGGCATACTTCAAAGAGGAGAGGTGCCACTACCTCTGACAAGTTTCTAAGAGAATGATGTAGTATTATTATGTACCCAGAAAGAGAATAATCTTAGTGAGAGAAACTTCTTGTACTTAGAATAATTGAATTGTAGAATTGTATAGCTCAATAAATGCATGCTGAATTGAATTTTTTAATTAAAAAGGACACAGAATTTGAAATTCTGGCAATTGTAATGTAGCTTTCAACAGTCCAACCCTCTTGCTGAGAGCAATAAGAAAAGTTAAGCAAAAATCAAAACCAGAGAAAAATGTTTGAAGGTATTCAGAGAATTAGTGCTGCAACAGCCCTTGGACATCAAGAGTCCAAAGAGAAGAAAACTGTAGAGCAATGAGCCATAATTCTATGATATAGTTCTTTCTCATCAAGCATTTGCTGATTCTAGGTACAACACTGGATTATGGAGAGCAAAAATAATTAGAAATACAGCAAAGAGTGCAGATCTACCATAAACAGTGCAAAGGTCCAGTATATATATAATTGGAGACCAGCAAGCAGAGGAGAGAGATAATGGGATGGTGGCAATACTGAAGAAACATTGTCCAAATACTTCCCCAAACTGGTGAAAGACATTATGCTACATATTTAAAAAGTGTTTAAAACTCTAAGCAAAATAAATACAAAGAAAACTATACCCAAGAATGTCCTTATGAGACTACCAAAAACCAAAGACAAAGAGAAGTTCTTAAAAGCAGTCACAGATAAAAGCTTCAATGGAACATTAGTAAGATATTATTGACCTTTCAATGAAATTATGGAAATTAAAAAGACAACAGAATGGTATCTTTTAAAAAAATTAATTAAATCCCAGTTAGTTAACATTTAGTATAAGTTTCAAGTATACACTATAGTGATTCAACACTGTGGAATAGCATCTTGAAAGATTGGTAGAAAACAACTGCCAATCTTGAATTCTGCAAGAAATGAAATTGTTCTTTAAGGTAAAAGTAAAATATAGAAATATGCAGATAATGTGTTGTCTACAGAAATCCATTATAGCCAAATGAAATGATCTCAGATGGAAACATGGAAATTGAAGAATTAAAAACAACGAAAAAAGAAAATATATGAGTAAATAAAATAGATTTAAAAGATTTACAAACAATGACCATATGGAGCCAAACATATGGCTATCAATAAGAGAGGTAGGTACTTAATTGTAATGAGTATTTGCAAAAATCCTACACTAAACATCATACTTAGTAATATTAGAAACATTTGTCCCAAAATAAAAAGGAGAGATCATAGATTCACAAAAATGTTACAGATTCACCTTATTATTTAATATTTTGTATTTCATTACAAAAGTTTTAGTGATCACCATTCTATACATGCCTTCACACATAACACATGTGTTAAATGAAGTCAGTGGCAGATAAATAACATCTTTAAAATCATATATCCTTGCCATGGCAGAAGGGGGATTGTAAGCCAAATCCCTCTGTTGTGAGTAAAAACCACTTTTTACAAACATGCCTATCTGACCTCCACGAACCTTCTAAAGATTTCCTATTAACATCTTAAATGACCCTTGTAGTTCTACAAAACATTTTCACTTATCGCCTTAAGAAAAAGAGAGATTATTACTTATTTATTGAACAGAAGGCCCTAGCCAGTATTGCTAGGCCAGAGGGGAAAAAGGAAGAACAAGAAAGAACACATTAAAACTATTATTTGCATAGAAAAACCCAAAAGAAACTATAACTGATTTGAATTAGTAAATGAATTAAGCAATGTGGCTAGATATAACGTCAATATGCAAAAACAATTATATTTATATTCCTGAAACAAGAAATAGAAAATGAAAATTTTAAAAGCTATTATCTGAAATAGTCTAAATGTTGACATTTAAAAATTAAAAATATTCATTAAGCTATACACTTACACTTATGAAGTGTGCAATTTTCTATATGTAGGTTGCGCTTTGATGAAATTTTAATTTAAAAAATTAGCTTGGAAGGCAGAAGCCCCTTTGTTATTCATAATCACAGAACATCAAGAGGATATTCTGGTAAATGTGTCCCATAGGGCCATGAAAGGCAGCAAATGAATGGAAAAGCAGGGGATATGTGAATATGGTGAAGTAGAAAATGTCAATACTGAAAATTGATTCAATCTTCCCCTTTCCTCAAATTTCTTAACAGAAATCTACTTTCTATATATAAATCTACTTTCAATATAACACAAACTATGGGAGATAGTGTCTATATAGTTATAAATATTATCTATACTAAATCCAACAACTCTCTGGCTAAACTTCTACCCAATATTGACCTCAAGGGAAAGGAAAAAAATTCTCTGGAAATTTCCAGGTAGAAGAGAAACTATATTTTAATGACATAACTCCTGGTAGCAGATGCTAAAAGCAGCCAGGATAAATGACTGTTTGTAAAATACTGAGACACATATTCGTATTTTGAGGAAATGCATTTATAGAACTTTCTTTCATGACTTCTATTTCAGTCAATAGAGTGATTTTCATAAAATATTTCAATCACCAGATCATTCCAGTCACTCTACGTAGTTGGTGTTAATATACCCATCAATACAATGATATTATCAAAATTTTTGTAGGAAGAAACCATGGAGAAATTTTGAGAAAAATATGTGTTTTTTTTTTCTTTCCACAAATTAGGCATTTGCTTCTCAAAAGTAACCTAATGTTTGTAGAGATTTTGACAGACTAATGAATAGATACATTTCTTTGGCAGGACAAGTACTAGTTTCAAGATAAAAGAGCAAGGCAAGGTAATAAATAGCCGAGCAAGACGTACATCTCACTGAGCTTCCGATTTTGCTGTCTGACCATCAAGAAAAAATGGAGAAAGCACAGGAGCTACATGTAAAATAGGCACCCTGCTGACCAAATGGCCTTCAACCTTTCACTGCAGAATGAATTATTTAAGCCTTTTGAATTTTGCTGTCTATTACAGTAATTACTAAACACAGACTATACCTTGAATTTTTACTTCAAAGCAGTTATTTCAATTTGGAATCTTAGGAAATTTCATAATAGAAAAACCTGGAGGATTGAGCAAAGAAGACTGACCTTTTTGTCTTTGCTACATGGAGAGTGGGTTCGTCTTCTTACTCTAATATTTATGTTTCCAGTAAGAAGGGTATCTTCCTAAAAACCAGGCTATTGGTTTCCTAACAGTGCACAAGAAAAGAAAGGCAGAGCTCTTGTCTTTTGAATGATAAATCAGTGAAAAAGATCTCGCGATTACTGAGTATCTGATGCTTAATTCTCACAACGACCCTCTGAGGGCATCATTATTGTCCTATTTGACAAATGTAAAGAAAATATGAGTAAAGAAGCAAACACTGTGGGTAAGTTACACTGCTGAGAAATTTCAGATCTTGGAGGAACATGGCCCCATAACCTGCACTATGCTCAGGCCACCTTCCTGTCTCTGTATTTAACAGACTTCTAAACCCATGGGCAAACTCAAGAGAGCCCAGTAAATTCAAAATTGTGTTTACAAATTTGCTACTCAAGTCAAATGACTTGAGACATTCTCTGAAGGTAGACCTATGATGGTGTGGTAGAGATCCCGAACTTTGAATCCCTTCACCTGGATTCTGGAGACATGTCTCACTGTGTAGCCTTGAGGAAGTCACTGAATCTCAGTTTTGCACATTTGTAAAATGAGATGACTGGACTCAGTGCGTGGTTTTTGAACTGCTAAGTGCTGTTTTATGAGTTACACAGGGTTGGCTTAGGGATCACCATGGGGTAGGATTACATGGCCGACTGAGTTCCTAGTCCAGATTCTTCATTCTCCTGGAACAGAATTATATATACACACTTTTGCACTGGTCTCATGGTGAGTGGGGTATTCCCTGCACCTTGAGTCTCGGTTTGGCCATGTATTGTTTTGACTAATGAGATATGAGCAGACATGATGTGACTGGAGGCTTGAAATGTGCCTGGGGGTAGAGCTTGCCCTCTTAAACTTCATAATCTTTCATAAAAATAGCTTCACCCCTTTAACCTGGGACCCACATAAGACACAGAGAAGAATGAACCTAAGCCTGGCCAATAACCTGGAGCCCAGACCAGATGACAGTCTGGACAGCCACCCAGTTTAGCCCAGCCTACGTTATCAGAATTTCATGACAACAAATGCTTGTTGGTGGAAGGTGCTGAGATGGTGTGGGTACATGCAGCATAAATTGCCTAAAAAAAGCACATTACAAGAACACATCCCTGGAGAGGCTCCTGAATCCTCACTCTTGTTTCAACTCTGTTTATTTATTTGACAGCCTTATAACATCTCCTTTGAAGAATGGTCTCCAGTCAAAAGTTTGGAAAACCTTGAGGTAGATGGTAACTTACATCCCCTTGGGAAGTAAGATTTCATGATTCAAAATCCATTTTTTAAATAAAAAATAACAAAGAAACTATTATAAAATGTAGTATATAAGACCAACTACTCTCACTCCATAAATGAGCCCATTAGGAAATAAACATGAACCAAAATAGTTCCACGTAAAAAGGATTGCAATGTGGTGGTACTATGTTTCAGCATCCGTCAATATGTGGCATTTTATCCATGTTTTAGCAAACAAAATAACAGCTAGAAGACAATAAATAAGCTGGAAATTGATGATAATTTAAATAACGTATTTCTTTTTTGGCTAGCGTTATCTTCTTAACTATTTCGACAGCTCCGTGGGGTGAGGATTACTGAATTGCTATTTTTGTTTGTTTGTTTACTTTGTGCATCAAAAATGGACACATAGTCTAGAGATATTCGGAATCAGGGCCCTAGCCCTCCTTCACTCCAAAGGTTCAATGGTCTCTTCAGGGCAGACGCATGACATTGTCAGCTATAAGGAACCAGGACTTAGACTCAGGGATCCAAACTTCCATACCTACTTCTGCCACCCAAACAGTTGGTGACCCCAGCCTACTCATTGGACCTCCCCTCACCTGTATGCTTACATGGAAGTAAAGCCCCTGGCCCAGGGTAGCTCAAATGTCCCTATCAGCTCCCAGATGCCTTAAGTGTTCATGACAATGACATTAGAAATGGTGTCAGAAAGAGTTATAATCAGACTGGCCTAAGACTGATATGGAAAGTTTGGAAAAGAAGGAGCTCTGGGGGCACCTGGGTGGCTCAGTGGGTTAAGCCTCTGCCTTCGGCTCAGGTCATGGTCTCAGGGTTCTGGGATCAAGCCCCACATTGGGCTCTCTGTTCGGCAGGGAGGCTGCTCCCTCCTCTCTCTCTCTCTCTGCCTGCCTCTCTGCCTACTTGTGATCTCTCTCTGTCAAATAAATATATAAAATCTTAAAAAAAAAAAAAAAAAGAAGAAGGAACTCTGAAAAAGCAGAGGTGGCTTAATAGAGGAAGAGTCACAGAAGAAAATACTCTCTGACCCATCATGAAACCCATCGATAGTCACACCATAGCATCTCTATGGAAAGTTGAGGTAAACCGAGGCCATAATCTCAAAGGTAACAACTCCCTGTCTTAATCCCAGGTAGATGGTGCCCCTTCAGCAAGTCTGGTCATTAATCACTCACAATATGCTGTGTATTATATGCCAGAGGTTGAGACCTGGTGGCCCACACACTTGTAATTAGCTGGCATGGTATTTAAAAATATGAATTTCAAAAAAATTTAAATAAAAATATTAATGTATTGCTAATATGGAAAAGCCAATTATCTCCCCCACAAAAATTCAGATTTCTGATTTTTATGAAAAACTGGAATATTTGGCAACTGTTGAGTCTCTATTCCAATGCAGCAACAAGGAGCCAGAGGTAAGAAGGAGCTGCCTCCTTTAGATGGGGCCTGCGGCTTTGGTTATCAGGACTGCTTTACTTCTTGTCTTCTATGCATTCTGGCCACCTGCTTGGCCCCTGTCCATGAACTCTGAGAGGGACCCAAGGGAAAGACAATGGGTTTGCCCTGCAGGCTTCCAAAGATCCCTCTTGAAAGGAAAACCACTGAAGCATGTATGGTGCTGGGCCCCAAGCATTTTAGATCACCAGAGAAGCCTTCCAATATTGCATAAGAAATACTCATAAATACTGAGTGGCCCAGTTTAGAAACATAAAATAAAGGTGCGTTTCCCAAATGTAAAAAGATTTTGCTAAATTGGCTCATTTTACTTTTTGTCTATGATTATATCTTCATTAGTATGTAGTGCCCTTCTTCCCTCAAAGGGCACTTTAATGTAATATTGATGATGGGAGTTTTCTGACTTGTCTGAGCAATGGTCAAGAAGATGTTTCAGCCTTGCTTCCCTTGCCTTTGGCGATGTTCCTAGGAAGACGTTGCTGCAGCTGAGGTCGAAGAGGTTGCTGCCTATGTTCTTCTCAAGGATTTTGATGGATTATTTTCTCACATTGAGGTCCTTCATCCATTTTGAGTCTATTTTCGTGTGTGGTGTAAGGAAATGGTCCGATTTCATTTTTCTGCATGTGGCTGTCCAATTTTCCCAACACCATTTATTGAAGAGGCTGTCTTTTTTCCATTGGACATTCTTTCCTGCTTTGTCGAAGAGTAGTTGACCATAGAGTTGAGGGTCTATTTCTGGGCTCTCTATTCTGTTCCATTGATCTATGTGTCTGTTTTTGTGCCAGTACCATGCTGTCTTGAGGATGACAGCTTTGTAATAGAGCTTGAAATCCGGGATTGTGATGCCACCAACTTTGGCTTTCTTTTTCAATATTCCTTTGTCTATTCGAGGTCTTCTCTGGTTCCATATAAATTTTAGGATTATTTGTTCCATTTCTTTGAAAAAAATGGATGGTACTTTGATAGGAATTGCATTAAATGTGTAGATTGCTTTAGGTAGCATAGACATTTTCACAATATTTATTCTTCCAATCCAGGAGCATGGAACATTTTTCCATTTCTTTATGTCTTCCTCAATTTCTTTCATGAGTACTTTATCGTATTCTGAGTATAGAATCTTAGCCTCTTTGGTTAGGTTTATTCTTAGATATCTTATAGTTTTGGGTGCAATTGTAAATGGGATTGACTCCTTAATTTCTCTTTCTTCTGTCTTGTTGTTGGTGTAGAGAAAAGCAACTAATTTCTGTGCGTTGATTTTATATCCTGACACTTTACTGAATTTCTGTACAAGTTCTAGCAGTTTTGGAGTGGAGTCCTTTGGGTTTTCCACATATAGTATCATATCATCTGCAAAGAGTGATAGTTTGACTTCTTCTTTGCCGATTTGGATGCCTTTAATTTCCTTTTGTTGTCTGATTGCTGAGGCTAGGACTTCTAGTACTATGTTGAATAGCAGTGGTGATAATGGACATCCCTGCCGTGTTCCTGACCTTAGCAGAGAAGCTTTCAGTTTTTCTCCATTGAGAATGATATTTGCGGTGGGTTTTTCATAGATGGCTTCGATAATATTGAGGTATGTGCCCTCTATCCCTACACTTTGAAGAGTTTTGATCAGGAAGTGATGCTGTACTTTGTCAAATGCTTTTTCAGCATCTATTGAGAGTATCATATGGTTCTTGTTCTTTCTGTTATTAATGTGTTGTATCACATTGATTGATTTGCGGATGTCAAACCAACCTTGCAGCCCTGGAATAAATCCCACTTGGTTGTGGTGAAAAATCCTTTCAATGTACTGTTGAATCCTATTGGCTAGTATTTTGGTGAGAATTTTCGCATCTGTGTTCATCAAGGATATTGGTCTGTAGTTCTCTTTTTTGATGGGATCCTTGTCTGGTTTTGGGATCAAGGTGATTCTGGCCTCATCAAATAAGTTTGGAAGTTTTCCTTCCATTTCTATTTTTTGGAACAGTTTCAGGAGAATAGGAATTAGTTCTTCTTTAAATGTTTGGTAGAATTCCCCCGGGAAGCCGTCTGGCCCTGGGCTTTTGTTTGTTTGGAGGTTTTTGATGACTGTTTCAATCTCCTTACTGGTTATGGGTCTGTTCAGGCTTTCTATTTCTTCCTGGTTCAGTTGTGGTAGTTTATATGTCTCTAGGAATGCATTCATTTCTTCCAGATTGTCCAATTTGTTGGCGTAGAGTTGCTCATAGTATGTTTTTGTAAATGTCTGTATTTCTTTGGTGTTAGTTGTGATCTCTCCTCTTTCATTCATGATTTTATTTATTGGGGTCCTTTCTCTTTTCTTTTTGATAAGTCTGGCCAGGAGTTTATCAATCTTATTAATTCTTTCAAAGAACCAGCTCCTAGTTTCGTTGATTTGTTCTATTATTTTTTTGGTTTCTATTTCATTGATTTCTGCTCTGATCTTTATGATTTCTCTTCTCCTGCTGGGTTTAGGGTTTCTTTCTTGTTCTTTCTCCAGTTCCTTTAGGTGTAGGGTTAAGTTGTGTACCTGAGACCTTTCTTGTTTCTTGAGAAAGGCTTGTACCGCTATATATTTTCCTCTCAGGACTGCCTTTGTTGTGTCCCCCAGATTTTGAACCATTGTGTTTTCATTATCATTTATTTCCATGAATTTTTTCAATTCTTCTTTAATTTCCTGGTTGACCATTCATTCTTTAGAAGGATGCTGTTTAGGCTCCATGTATTTGGGTTCTTTCCAAATTTCCTCTTGTGATTGAGTTCTAGCTTCAGAGCGTTGTGGTCTGAAAATATGCAGGGAATGATCCCAATCTTTTGATACTGGTTGAGACCTGATTTAGGACCGAGGATGTGATCTATTCTGGAGAATGTTCCATGTGCACTAGAGAAGAATGTGTATTCTGTTGCTACAGGATGAAATGTTCTGAATAGATCTGTGATGTCCATCTGGTCCAGTGTGTCATTTAAGGCCTTTATTTCCTTGTTGATCTTTTGCTTGGATGATCTGTCCATTTCAGTGAGGGGAGTGTTAAAGTCCCCTACTCTTATTGTATTATTGTTGATGTGTTTCTTTGATTTTGTTATTAATTGGTTTATATAGTTGGTTGCTCCTACATTAGGGGCATAGATATTTAAAATTGTTAGATCTTCTTGTTGGACAGATCCTTTGAGGATGATGTAGTGTCCTTCCTCATGTCTTATTATAGTTTTTGGCTTAAAATCTAATTGATCTCATATAAGGATTGCCACTCCTGCTTTCTTCTGATGTCCATTAGCATGGTAAATTCTTTTCCACCCCCTCACTTTAAATCTGGAGGTGTCTTAGGGTTTAAAATGAGTTTCTTGTAGGCAACATATAGATGGGTTTTGTTTTTTTATCCATTCTGATACCCTGTGTTTTGATTGGGGCATTTAGCCCATTAACATTCAGGGTAACTATTGAGAGATATGAATTTAGTGCCATTGTATTGCCTGAAAGGTGACTGTTATTGTTTATTGTCTCTGTTCCTTTCTGATCTACTACTTTTAGGATCTCTCTTTGCTTAGAGGAGCCCTTTCAATATTTCCTGTAGAGCTCATTTGGTGTTTGCAAATTGTTTCAGTTTTTGTTTGTCCTGGAAGCTTTTTATCTCTCCTTCTATTTTCAGTGAGAGCCTAGCTGGATATAGTATTTTTGGCTGCATGTTTTTCTCGTTTAGTGCTCTGAATATATCATGCCAGCTCTTTCTGGCCTGCCAAGTCTCTGTGGATAAGTCTGCTGCCAGTCTAATGTTTTTAACCATTGTATGTTACAGACTTCTTTTCCCAGGCTGCTTTCAGGATTTTCTCTTTGTCACTAAGACTTGTAAATTTGACTATTAGGTGGCAGGGTGTGGACCTATTCTTATTGATTTTGAGGGGGGTTCTCCGAACCTCCTGGATTTTGATGCTTGTTCCCTTTTCCATATTGGGGAAACTTTCTCTAATAATTCTCTCCAATATACCTTCTGCTCCCCTCTCTCTTTCTTCTTCTTCTGGAATCCCAATTATTCGAATGTTGTTTTGTCTTATGGTGTCACTTATCTCTCGAATTCTCCCCTCGTGGTCCAGTAGCTGTTTGTCCCTCTTTTGCTCAGCTTCTTTATTCTCTGTCATTTGGTCTTCTATATCACTAATTCTCTCTTCTGCCTCATTTATCCTAGCAGTGAGAGCCTCCATTTTTGATTGCACCTCATTAATAGCTTTTTTTTATTTCAACTTGGCTAGATTTTAGTTCTTTTATTTCTCCAGAAAGGGTTTTTATATCTCCCAAGAGGGTTTCTCTAATATCTTCCATGCCTTTTTCGAGCCTGGCTAGAACCTTGAGAATCATCATTCTGAACTCTAGATCTGACATATCACCAATGTCTGTATTGATTAGGTCACTAGCCTTTGGTACTGCCTCTTGTTCTTTTTTTTGTAGTGAATTTTTTCGCCATGTCATTTTGTCCAGATAAGAGAATATGAAGGAGCAAGTAAAATACTAAAAGGGTGGCAACAACCTCAGGAAAATATGCTTTAACCAAATCAGAAGAGTTCCCAAATTGTGAGGGTGGAGAAAGGGGATACAAAGAGGTTCAGAAAGAAAAAAAAAAAATTAAACAATTAAAAGAAGAAAACGAATAAAGAAAACATATAAAAAGGAAAAAAAAAATATATATATATATTAGATAAACTAGTTAAAATACGTTAAAAAAGGAAAGGGTAAAAGTTTAAAAAAATTTTGCAGAAGAAGAGAAAAAAAATTGAAAAAGAAAAAAAAATTAAATTAACTGCAAGGCTAAAGAATCATGGGGAAAAAGCCATGAGTTCAGTGCTTTGCTTTCTCCTCTTCTGGGATTCCACTGCTCTCCTTGGTATTGAAACTGCACTCCTTGGTTGGTGAACTTGGTCCTGGCTGGATTTCTTGTTGATCTTCTGGGGGAGGGGCCTCTTGTTGTCATTCTCAAGTGTCTTTGCCCCAGGCAGAGTTGCACCGCCCTTCCCAGGGGCTGGGCTGAGTAATCTGCTCAGGTTTGCTTTCGGGAGCTTTTGTTCCCTGAGCACTTTCCGTAGAGTTCTGGAGGACAGGAATGAAGATGGCGGCCTCCCAGTCTCTGGCCTGGAGAAGCCAGGAGAACCCACTCCTCAATGCGCCCTCAGAGAACAGCGCCCAATTACTCCCGTCACCCTGGCTTCTGGCCGCACTCCGAGCTCACCGAGCCTGCAACCGGTTCAAGGTAACCCGAGTTTAGAGCTCACTCCTTGGCTCTGTCTCTGTAGCCGGCTTCCCTGTTCTAATACCTGTAAGCTCTGTGACACTCAGACACCCCTGATCCTTCTGTAACCCTGCGGGACTTGAGGCCACACTGACCCCGCATGGGCTTCACCCTGGTTAAGCCTCTGGAGTGATGTCCCTCAGCAGAACAGACTTTTAAAAGTCCTGATTTTGTGCTCCGTTGCTCCGCTGCTTGCTGGGAGCCGTCCCCTCCCCCCACGGTCAATCTTCCCGTCGCTTTGGATTCACTTCTCTGCCAGTCCTACCTTTCAGAAAGTGGTTGATTTTCTGTTTCCAAAATTGCTGTTCTTCTTCTCTTGGATCTCTCATTGGATTTGTAGGTGTTTGCAATCTTTAGATAAGCTATCTAGCTGATCTCCCGCTGCCTGAAGTAGTCTCAGCCTGCTACTTCTCCGCCATCTTGACTCCTCCCCCGGCTTGATTGCTTTCTTAAAGGTAAGTTGTTAATACATATTTATTGTAGAATTTTCATAATAAAAATTTAAAAGAATCTTATAATCAATGATATTATTCAGAGATAATAGTTAATAGTTTGATTCATCTCCTATTTTTTCTAAAAGTATACATTTTGTGTATATAATAACTTGGCAAATTAGATAGATATCTTAGTATTAGTTCAGTTCTGTACATCATGATTTCTAATCAGAATTGTTCATAAATATTTGTCCTATCTGTACTTGATTTTCCGATACACAATATTAACTTTAGTGGTCATACACTTATATCACATGAATATACTATATTTAAACATTTTCCTGTGATTAGACCTTTGGTTCAATTCTTCATGAACAACTTTGATCAAAAATCTTTGCAATCACCTTGAATCACTCCTTAATATAAACATCCAAATGTATAATGAGTCAGTCAAAGCATATGAGAGTTTAAGGCTTTCAAGATATATTATAAAATTACCCTGTAGAAAGGTTATAATGATAATCAATCTCATTATCGCTTTATGAGAACACTCATATTGGATAACACTGAGCATTTTTTAAAATTAATTTTGTCTACATGATGGATGAAAAATTATATTCTTGCTTATTTGAATGAAAAATTAGGCATGTATTATCCTTTAATACATTATGACTGAGGCATTATAAAATTAAGCCTAACTCCATTTTGTAAAGAAAAAACTTGCTATCTATATATCTTTAGGAAAAGGTTTCTTCTTCCTAATGTAGAGGTGAGTAAATGCATGCCACATAAACTTAAGAAAAAGAGTACTGTCAGCTTGAATTTGGAAGGTCCTAGGTAATTATTATTTAGAGGGTTCTAGATAGATTATTCCTTATAGTGAGTTATAGCCCAGTTTTCATTTTTCTTTTCTCTACAATCTTAAGGAGGAAAAAAAAAAAACAGCTTTATTTAACAACATTCTGCATGGGATAGAGGAATACTTTTTTTTTTCTTAATTTAAGTTCAATTAGCCAACATA
The DNA here is from genome assembly GCF_010015895.1 of Lontra canadensis. NCBI lineage: Eukaryota > Metazoa > Chordata > Mammalia > Carnivora > Mustelidae > Lontra > Lontra canadensis. The sequence continues at coordinate 8,861,859 of NW_022631014.1, forward strand.
TAGTATATCCTTAGTTTCAGATATAGAGTTCAATAATTCATCAGTTGCATACAACACCTAGTGCTCAACACATCTTATGCCTTCCTTAATGCCCATCACCCAATTATCCCATCCTGCACCCAACTTCCCTCCAGCAACCCTCAGTTTATTTCCTAGAGTTAAGAGTCTCTTCGTGGTTTTTCTCCTACTCTGGGAGATCTCCCATTCAGTTTTCCTTCCCTTCCCCTATCATCCTCTGTGCTGTTTCTTATATTCCACATATGAGTGAAACCATATGATAATTGTCTTTCTCTGACTGACTTAGTTCATTCATCATAATAACCTTTAGTTCCATCCATGTTGATGTAAATGTAAGTATTCATCATTTCTGTTGGCTGAGTAATATTACATTCTATAAATATATATACCTCATCTTCTTTATACATTCATCTGTCCATGGACATCTGGGCTCTTCCCACAGTTTGACTATTATGGCCACTGCTGCTATAAACATTGGGGTGTGGGTGCCCGTCTGGCTCACTACATTTTTATCATTGGAGTAAATATCTAGTAGCGCAATTGCTAGGTCATAGGGTAGCTCTATTTTTAACTTCTTGAGAAACCTCCATACTGTTTTCCAGAGTGGCTATACCAGCTTGCATTCCCTCAACAGTATAAAAGGGTTCTCCTTTCTCCACATCCTTGCCAACATTTGTTGTTTCCTGACATTAATTTTGGCCATTCTACCTGGTGTGAGATGGTATCTCATTGTGGTTTTTATTTCTATTTCTCTGAAGCAAGGGGATGTGGAACATTTTTTCATGTGTCTGTTAGCCATTTGTATGTCTTCTTTGGAGAAATGTCTGTTCATGTCTTCTGCCCATTTCTTGACTGGATTAATTGGTTCTTGGGTTTTGAGTTTGCTAAGTTCTTTATAGATCTTGGGTATTAGCCCTTCATCTGATATGTCATTTGCAAATATTTTCTCCCATTCTTTGGTTGCATTTTAGTTTTGTTGACTGTCTCCTTTGCTGTGCAAAAGCTTTTTATCTTGATGCAGTCCCAGTAGTTCATTTTTGCTTTTGTTTCCCTTGCCTTTGGAGACCTATCTAGCAAGATGTTGGTGCGGCCAAGGTTGAAGAAATTGCTGCCTGTGTTCCCCTCTAGGATTTTTATGGTTTCCTCTCTCAGAATTAGGTCTTTCATCCATTTTGAGTTTATATTTGTATACTGTATAAGAAAATATTACAATTTCATTCTTCTACATGTGGCTGTCTAATTTTCCCAAAACCATTTGTCCTTTTTCCATTGGATATTCTTTCCTGCTTTGTTTAGGTTTAGTTGACCAGAGAGTTCAGGTTGCATTTCTGGGTTCTCTATTCTGTTCCAGTGATCCATGTTGGTTTTTGTACCAGTATCAGTTTTGATAATTATACCTTTGTAATAGAGCTTGAAGTCCAGCATTGTGATGCCAGCAACTTTGGTTTTATTTTTCAACATTCCTTTGGCTATTCAGGGTCTTTTCTAGTTCCATATAAATTTTAGGATTATTTGTTCCAGTTCTATGAAAAATGTTGATGGTATTTTGATAGAGATTGCATTGAAAGAGTAGGTTGTGCTGGGTACCATAGACATTTTATTTTATTTATTTAGTTTTAAAGATTTTATTTATTTATTTATTAGAGGGAGAGAGAGAGAACACAAGCTGGGGAGCAGCAGGCAGAATGAGAAGAAGAAACAGGCTCCACTCTGAGCAAGGACCCTGATGCAGGGCTTGATCCCAGGACTCTGGGTTCCTTACCTGACACCCAGGTATCACAGCATTGACATTTTAATATTTATTCTTCCAATCCACGAGCATGGAATGTTTTTCCATTTCTTCATGTCTTCCTCAATTCCTTTCATAAGTGTTTTGTAGTTTTTAGCATAAAGATCCTTTACCTCTTTGGTTAGCTTTATTTTCAGGTGTCTTTCTTTTTCTTTCTTTCTTTCTTTTTTTTTTTTTTTTTAAGATTTTATTTGTTTATTTGAGAGAAAGACCACAAGCAGGGGAATGGCAGGCAGGGTGAGAGGGAGAAGCAGGTTCCCCACTGAGCAGGGAGCCTGATGTGGGGCTCAATCCCAGGACCCCGTAATTATGACCTGAGCCAAAGGCAGACACTTAACCAACTGAGCCACCCAGGTGCCCCTATTCCCAGCTATCTTATGGTTTTGGGTACAGTTGTTAATGGGACTGATTCTTAATTTCTCTTTCTTATGTCTCATTGTTAGTGTATAGAAATATAACTTATTTCTGTGCATTAACTTTATATCCTGCCATGTGCCTGAAGTCCTGTATGAATTCTAGCAATTTTGGGGTGGAGTTTGTTGGGTTTTTCCACTCTGTGAAGAGTGAGAGTTTAACTTCTTCTTTGCTGCTTCCGATGCCTTTTATTTCTTTTTGTTTTCTGATTACTGAGGTTATGATTTCTAGTACTATGTTGAACAGTGGTGAGAGTGGACATCCCTGTCATGTTCCTGACCTTAGGAGAAAAGCTCTCAGTTTATTCCCATTGAGAATAACATTCACTGTAGGCTTTTCATAGAATGGCTTTTACGATATTGAGGTATGTTCCATCTATCCCTATACTTGGAAGAGTTTTAATCAGGAAAGGATGTTGTATTTTGTCAAATGCTTTTTCTACATCACTTGAGAGGATCGTATGATTCTTGTCCTTTCTTTTATTAATGTGATATATCACATTGATTGATTTGTGACTCTTGAACCAACTTTGGAGCCCAGGAATAAATCCTACATGGTTATGGTGAATAATCCTTTTTAATGTACTTTTGGATCCTATTAACTAGTATCTTGGTGAGAATTTTGGCATCCATGTTCATTAGAGATATTGATCTGTAATTCTCCTTTTTGTTGGTTGAGGATCTTTGGCTGATTTGGGGATTAAGGTAATGCCGGCCTCAAAGAATGAGTTTGGAAGTTTTCCTTCCCTTTCTATCTTTTGAAACAGCTTTAGAACATTAGGTAGTAGTTCTTTAAATGTTTGTAGAATTCCCTTAGGAAGCTATCTGACCCTGGACTCGTATTTGTTTGGAGATTTTTGTTTACTGTTCAGTTTCCTTGCTGGTTATGGGTCTGTTCAGGTTTTTTCTATCTCTTTCTGTTTCAGCGTTGGTAGTTTCTATTTCTAGAAATCCATCCATTTCTTCCAGATTGCCCAATTTGTTGTCATATAGTTGCTCATAATATGTTCTTAAAATTGTTTGTATTTCCTTGGTGTTGGTTGTATTCCCTCCTCTTTCATTCATGATTTCAATTTGGGTCCTTTCTCTTTTCTTTTTGATAAGTCTGGCTGGGGGTTTATTGATTTTACTAATTCTTTCAGAGAACCATCTTCTGGTTTTGTTTATCTGTTCTACTGTTCTTTTGGTTTCTATTTCATTGATTTCTGCTCTGATATTTATTATTTCTCATCTCCTGAATGTTTAGGCTTTATTCGCTGTTTTTTTCTACAGGTCCTTCAGGTTTAAGGTTAGCTTGTGTATTTGAGACTTTTCTAGTTTCTTGAGAAAGGCTTGTATTGCTATGTATTCCCTCTTAGGCCTGCCTTTGCTGCATCCCAAATGTTTTGAAAAGTTTAATTTTCATTTTCATTTGTTTTCATGAATTTTTTTACTTCTTCTTTAATTTCCTGGCCGACCCATTCATTCTTTAGTAGAATGCTCTTTAACCTCTGAGTATTTGAGTGCCTTCCAAATTTCCTCTTATCATTAAGTTCCAGTTTCAAAGCATTGTGGTCCAAAAATATGCAGGGAATAATTACAATCTTTTGTTACTGGTTGAGACCTGATTTGTGTCCCAGTATGTGCTCTACTCTGGAGAATGTTCTATGTGCACTCAAGAAGAATATGTATTCTTTTGCTTTAGGATGGAATGCTCTGTATATATCTGTGAGGTTCATCTGGTCCAGTGTGTCATTCAGAGCCTTTGTTTCCTTGTTGATCTGTCCACTGCAGTGAGTGGGGTGTTAAAGTCCTCTATTATTATTGTATTATTATCAATTGTGTTTCTTTAATTTTGTTATTAATTGGTTTATAATTGGCTGCTCCCAAGTAAGGAGCATAAATATTTATAATGTAGCCATTTATAATCAGAGTAACTGTTGAAATATATTAATTTAGTTCCATTGTATTACCTGTCAAGTCCCTATTTCTGTAGAATGTCTCTGTTTCTTTCTAGTCTATGTTATTTTTGGGCTTTCTCTTCACTTACAGGATCACTTTTAATATTTCTTGCAAGGCCAGTTTAGTGATCACAAGTTCTTTTAGTTTCTCTTTGTTCTGGAAGCTCTTTCCCTCTCCTTCCATTCTGAATGACAGTGTTGCTGGATGAAGTATTGTTGGCTGCATGTTTAGTATTGTTGGCTGCATGTTTTTCTCATTTAATACCCTAAATATATCATGTCAGCCCTTTCTGGCCTGCCAGGTCTCCATGGATAGATCTGCTACCAATCTAATGTTCCTGCACTTGTATGTTAAGTACCTCTTGTGTCTAGCTGCTTTCAGGACTTTCTCTTTATCTCTGAAATTTGCAAGCTTCATTATTATATGTCAGGATGTTGACCTATTCTTATTGATTTTAAGGGGGTTTCTATGTGCCTCCTGGATGTGAATGCCTGCTTCCTTCCCCGGAAGGAACTTAAGAAAGAAGTTAAGGAAGTTCTGTTATGACTTTTTCAGACATACCTTCTATCTCTCTCTCTCTGTCTCTTTCCCTGCCTCTCTCTTTCTTCTTCCTCTGGACCCCAATAATTCTAATATTTTTCACTTTATGGTATCATTGATTTCTTGAAGTGTCCCTGTATGGTCAGTTAGTTATTTTTCTCCCTTTTCCACAGCTTCCTTCCTTTCCCTCATTTTGTCTTCTATGTCACTGACTCTCTCTTCTGCCTCACTTACCCTAGCTCTTAGAATATCCATTTTAGAGGGCATCTCAGTTAAATCATTTTAAATTTCAGCCTGATAAGACTTTATTTCTGCACTAAGAGATTCTCTTCTCCCTTATATGCTTTTTTCAAGCCCAGCTAATAACTTTATAATCATTATTCTGAATTCTAGTTCTGACCTGTTACTTATATCTGTATCAATTAGATTCATGACAGAGAGCATTACCTCTGATTCTTTTGTTGTGAATTACTCCTTCTAGTCATTTTGCCCAGACAAGAATAGATGAAGGATAGAACAAAAGCAAAAATATCAACCATGGCTCCAGCAAAGTACGCACTAGACAAATCTGAAGATGTAAGAAACCAAAAAAAAAAAAAAAAAAAAAGGAAAAAAGGGGAAAAAGAGAAAATGTAATCTCACAGGTGGACAAAACAGGATGATCCAGTTGGTCCTGGGTGTATTTTGGTCTGTTTGTTAGAAGACACTAAATCCCAAAATTGTAAATAAAGAAAAACTCATGTTTATACAAAAGTAAAGTTGAATAGAGTGTAAGGAAGCCAAAAATGAAGACTATATCAATAAAATGAAATTTAAAAGTTGAAAATTTTTAAAAAGACTTAAAAACAAAGAGCTGATAAAATAAGAAGATAGTTGAAAAGGAATAAAAAAAAAAAAGAAAAAGAAAAATTTAAACTGAAAGACTAAAGACTCATGAGGAAAAAGCCCTCTAATTCTATATACTATTTTCCTGTAGCATAAGAGTTTTTTGGTTCTGAGTGATCTATACACTTGGTAGTCACCTGAGGATCATGGTGGTCCTCTGGGGGAGGGGCCTGCTGCACTGAATCTCAGTTGTCTTTACCTGAGTGGAGTTGCAGTGTCCCTTGCCAGGGGGCCAGGCTCAGTGTAAACTGCTTTGGGTTGCTATTTGTGGCTTTTGTTCCCTGAAGACTTTTCCTGCCACTTTAGAGGATGAAAAAAAAAATTAAAAATAAAAATGGTGGTGCCCTCATCTCCAGCCCCAGAGCAAAATGATCACCGCCCCCACTCTTCAGTGCACCTTCAGGGGAAAGCAGTTAGTCCCTTTTGTGTGTGCCAAACTCTGTAGACTCCTGTGGTGCACACCTGAACCAATCCTGGAAGAGGGGCTCTCACTGTGGCCCCCCACCTCATTAAGCCCCTGCTCAGGGACAAGTTGTCCCATCATGCACACACCCATGCCACTCATCTTAGGGGAAGGAGCATGGTCTTACAGTTGTCACTTGCTGGGCCCCTGCTTGGAGCACAGTTGTGGGTCGTGCCATGGTTTGCAGTTTATTGCAACATCCAGCTGAGAGACCACTCTGAGGGCTTGCTGATTGCAGCTGGCTTTCCCGCTCCAATGCTTAGTAACTCTGTTTCACTCAGGCACTCCTGTTCTTTCTGTATCCCTGGGGATCCTGAGACCACCCTGTCCTACTTAGGATTCTTCCACATTTCACTACCTGAGCACCTTTCAGGCACAGATGTGCCTCAGCAGAGCAGAACTGTATAAGTTCCAATTTTGCACTCTGCTACTTTATCACTTGCTGGTTACCAGCTTATGGAGGCTCCCTCCCTCCTCAGTTTATCTCCTGATATATCCCCTCAAATTTATATCTCCACACCTCCTATCTGGCAAAAAGTGGAGGCTTTTCTAGTTGTATAATTGCAGCAATTCTTTTCTTAGATCTCAGGTTGAATTCACAGGTATTCGGAATGGTTTGATAGATATCTAGCTGAATTCAAGGAACCAGGTGAAACCTACTCTTCCACCATCTTCCCTCTCTCTGGAATTACTTTCATAATTACTGTGACTTCTTATGCAAATTTGGTGGCCTCACTGTCTGTGTGTCCATTGGCAAATGTAATCATCTCCAGAGAGATGTGTTGAGGGATGACACCATGTGGGCTAGAAAGTCAGTTCAGAAGTAGAGTAGCACCTTGGGGGAAAAGTCCATGGTAGCAGCTAGAATGCTTTCTTTTCAAGAGAAAAGAAGTCCTTGGAGGAGGCTAGCTCATCAGAATAAGGAGAGCAGAGATAGATTTGTTTTGAAGCAGTAGCTAGAAATAAATTGTGTGTGTTCACCTGGAGTGTCCTTGCTCCTCCTTTCCTTCAGAAGTGTTGTAGTAACCGTAGCTGGATCACTGAGGATTCCTGCTGTTGCTCCTGGCCTTTGCACTCTGAAGTTCAGAAGCAACACCAACAGTCCCTAAATAGCTTGATGTAAAGAATTCATGTGATGATATTATGACAAATATCTGCACTGCGTAGACTCCATCAGACCACTCAGTAAAGATTATGGTGCTTGGGGGAGCAGAATAGCTTCACAAACCTACTATTACACAGCCCTTGTTTCTAGTGTTGAGATCCTATTTTTTCCTAGAGGAATAAACATTGAGTTCCTCGAGGAGAAGGAGACTATTGATGAAGGAAATGCTAAGTAAATATGTTTAGTTTGATGTCTGGTTCACTGGCCAGTTCATGCAGATTCTTGGACTGCGTTTGTTCCTACCTGGTTACAAAAAAAAGCAGGGCCTCAGTTTCCTCAAAGGTAAACTTATGAACAGGATGTGATGGTTTCTCAAACCTCCAGGAGTTATGACTTTTTTTTTTTTTTTTTTTACTTTGAATTCAATATGTAGTTTGTTGGTCAATGTGGTGAATTTGTTTTCATGTAGAGGTAACAAACCTGTGCCCTGTAAGCTCAATTAGGGGACTCCACGTGTTTTTCTTTCTGACTTATGTGTTATTTTAAGAAGGTTGAATACAGTGTAGCATTTAAACACCAGATTATATGTAACAATCAGATTTTCTGGCTTTTCTTTTTTTTTTTTTTCTTTTTTTTTTTTTAATAATTTTATTTTTTATAAACATATATATATATATATATATTTTTTCCCCCAGGGGTACAGGTCTGTGAATCTCCACGTTTACAAACTTCACAGCACTCACCATAGCACATACCCTACCCAATGTCCATAACCCCCCCCC
>NW_022631014.1:8874794-8951542 GCF_010015895.1 Lontra canadensis
TCTTCTTCTCTTCGATCTCCCGTTGGATTTGTAGGTGTTTGCAATCTTTAGATAAGCTATCTAGCTGATCTCCCGCAACCTGAAGTAGTCTCAGCTGCTACTTCTCCGCCATCTTGACTCCTCCCCTTTTCTGGCTTTTCTTAAGAATCAGGAGATCTGGGGCACCTTGGTGACTCAGTCAGTTAAGCTTCTGCCTTTGGCTCAGGTCATGATCCCAGGGTCCTTGGATTGAGCCCCACATCAGGCTCCCTGCTCAAGGGGAGCCTGCTTCTCCCTCTGCCCCTCCCCCCATCTCTCTTTCCCCTTCTGAAATAAATAAATAAAACCTTAAAAAAAGAAATCAGAAGTTCTGGTAACACTTGGGTGGAGGAGGAAGAGGCAGCCCCTTCAGAGACGTCATGTACTCTCCACACTAGCCCCCAGCCCACCATCACATTCCCTGAACACTGAGGTGGAGTGTCCAGTGCTATTCACCATCATGTGTATACTGATGTTTTTCTAATGCCAGATTTGATTTGCTCATTTCTATTTTCTGCTTTTTCTCTTTAGAGACAGGTGTGTTATCCCTGCCATCATACTTTGGGTTGATTCTAAACACTGAAAGAAAATATCCAAAGGGTTGTGTGTCCACATGCACCACATAAGAAGTCAAGCAAATTAAGAGTATTCAGATTATCTAGATGTGATTGGATTAGAAACATCTGAGGATGTAACCTGAGAAAAGAACATGAAATATAGAAAGAATTTTTTTAAAGCAAATCACTTCAGTTTTGAATCATCTTATATCTTCCCTTCACCTTGTCATTGTTTTGGCTAGGAAATTTATCTCTGTGTGGCACTACATTCCTTATGTTATTATATGTTATTATTTCTTTCCTCTGAGATTCCTTGGAATTACTGAGGCATAGGAAGGCAAGTGAGAGAGGAAAAAGTGGTAAGGTGAAGGGATGTGTAAATGAAGACTACCAGTGTTATAGTCCAGCAGGGTATCTTCAACATCTACAACTATTTACCAAAAAAGAAAATAAAATTGCCCCATTTCCATGCTAGTGATAACAAGTTTCAGTTACCAAGGACTTCTCAGCATTCTGTTTTCCTGCTAATGGAATTGTCACTTGTTTGCATTTATTTATTTATATTATCATATAATATATTATTTATTTCAGGGGTACAGGTCTGTGAATCATCAGTCTTACACAATTCATAGCACTCACCATAGCACATATCCTCCTCAATGTCCATCACCCAGCCACCCCATTCCTCCCACCCCCTTTCTATTCTCACTTTTTGTAATAGGATTGCATTGACCTGAGCTCTTGGGTTTTGATAGATTGTCAATCTCCATAAACCTTAGAGAAAATATAATTATAATAGGGAAAATTAACCACAGTCTTCATTGTGACCATGGAGAAACAAGAGATTTCCCTCGCTTCAGTTCTTGTCTTTGCATGTGTATGCTTCCTGTTCTAAAATACAAACATCTCATTTTCAGTTATTATGTGTCCAGTGTTCCAAGGAATATCAGCTAACCTTGTTGAAGAGAACTAGTCTACTGGGGAAAGAAAGTAAAAATAAAAAGTCAAATCAGAGACCAAAATAAGAACCCAAACAAGACACACTAAAAAGAACTCCTGTAATAACTACCACTTGATTTTGTAATAATAACTTCACCTCCTTTCCTTGAAATAATCTGCCAAGGGCTAAAAGTAATGTTCTAAGAATAAATATTATTAGTACTTTAGCTTTCAATGTATTAGTCATCTATACAAAATCTTAAAATCTGACTTCTCTCCAGATTTCCTGTAGGATGGTGTTGAAGAACAAATATTTGCACACACTTGTACACAATTTTACCTGTGTCTCTTCGGTATCAGACAAAAGTAGATCCCCTGGGTTGGAAGCTTGGCTTTAACCCCATTGAGTTGAATAACCTTGGGCAATTAGTCTTGTGTTTCAATTCAGTTTCCCCATGTGTAGTGCAACTCTTTTCCTGCTGTGTCTTTGTCTCTTTTCTACAGTACCCCTGGTATATTTCAACATACATTGACATGAAAACAATAGTAGCTATAATACAATTTTCATGATGTATTGTTTAGCTGAGTAGTGTACTATGGATTGATTTTACTTTTATACTTTTTCATTGTTTTCCTTGGAATTACAAATTTGATAAGTTTCCAATTTTCTTATTTATTTTTGAAATATGTTGTTTTATTATTTTAGAAATTTAAAATGTGGACAACTTTTAGAGTATAGAGAACCATAAAACAAATGCTCAGTTACCCATCTCCTAGAGGTAACAAATAAACAATATGAAATATTGGAAATATGGTGAGACAGAGGAGAGAAAATATTCAGGGTCTCTTTCCTGGGTTTTTCACTGATGAATTGAATGTTCGTGTGTATGAACAATTACCACCACCCACCATGTTACTCAGGTCTCTGATAGTGACACTAATCTGCAAATCCCCCAGAAAGGGAAGATTAATTGGTTTACATTTGGCCATAATAACCCTTATTTTATGGGCCTGAGACCTAATGTTGATTCCGCCCATTTGTAAGTATACCTCCTTTCTGGTGAATAGGGAAATAATCTGAGGAATGTATATGGTTACCCTGGATCTAGTATTAGGTGGGCTTGGGTCAAGTTTCCATCTGTCACCAAATTTCCATAAATCCCTTCTTCGTGGTATTGAGTGTCTCCAGGCATTAGCATAAATTCATAGCCAATATTTAATAACTCCCCCAAAAGACCAAACTGTTTGCCTTTTTCCAGAGTACTGTTGTCCTGGAAAGTGGCTACAAATCAGTCTCAAAAGCTTGGGGAAATAGTACATTTTTGGACAGGCTGTAAGGTCCTTCCACAAGCAGATAGACCTGCCTCTCATTTAAGGGGCTAGTAGGGGGTGGTCTTTGATTTAGATCTGAAAACTGGTAAAAGGCCAGAATCTCTACCATGATACCTTGAGTTAGTTTTCTCCTCAGGCAACCAAGAATATTTCTGTAGAACGTATATGTCACAGAGAACCTTAATAGACTACCAGTCGATTTCATCTTTATCGACTGTGTTAATTAGCCATATCTGCCCTGTTATCAGTAGAAATGAGGAACACCTTGAGAACTACCAAGTAGGCCTTCTCCACAGGCTCGTAGCCTTTAATATTTTGTTCTCCTTATGCTTGCTCTCTAGGGTGATCTGTTGTTCCCTTAGTGACTAGGGTCATAGCCACTTGATCTCCCAGAGCCTCATCTTCCACCTGTACTTCCTCCCAGGCAACTGCTGGGGATAAATTGAGTAATTGTGATTCCATCACATCCCTGATGATCTCTTTTCTATTTCCTCTAGCAAGGAGGAATCTGCATTCTTTGAATATAGGAGCAAGTCCATCCCAGAATCTTATCTTGAAGGTTTGGTTCTATACCACACATAACCAATTACAGTATCTTGTCAAGAACCTATTGCATGACCGCACCAGATCTTATGATCCAATAAGGTAATTTGAGGAGTTTAATACAGAAACAATTTACAAAGATGTGTTTGGTGTGTATGTATGCGGCCCATTCTTGCCTGGTTTAGTGGTATCAGAATGGTATCATTGGGGTTTAAACACTAACAATATAGAATTTCAGTCAATCTTCATGTCATCAAAGGCTGCCTCATTGCTACTTTCCACATCTCCTGAAGCCTTAAAGGGTGATCCTTCCAGGGTGTCTGTAGGACAAACCTGCTCTATTCTTATGTGTATTTTTCAGGACAAGCAATTAGGTCAAAGCTGTCTCCATGTTGCCACAGTGGTTAGCACTCTTCCAATGTCTGTCCATATCCAAACTTCTGAGCTCTCTCAGCTCCTGTGGTTTCTTCTGTGTTGGTTGTACAGTAATGTCTTTTTAAGTTCCTCTGCTTTCATTTTACTCATGTTTTTAGGAGGTGAAAGGATATAATTTTTGGCTAATTGGCCATCTCAGGCATGGACTTAAAAAAGGGTTTTGTTACGGAAAATATACTTCTGTTATATAAAATAATTTTTTGTTATAGGTGACATCACCCCATATTGCCTTAATTAACTTAATTCTATCTAGATTTTAGTTCTGTAAAATCTCATGACACTGGACCTTTCAATGTTTAAGTAGTTTTGGGGAAAAATTAGAGCCCATGATACTCTTCTTTGTAAAGTGTATTTTCAAGTTCAAGTTCAAGTTCACCGTCATAGTCTCTATTTGACAAAAGATAGATATGGTGTTCTAACCTTCTCTGCCTTCTCTTCCCATTATTGGGAAATTAAATGAAAGGGGTGTGTGTATGTATATATGTGTGTGTCTGTGCATGCATGCATGTGCATTTGGTTACATTTAAATTATGTCACCATTAGATTGACTAAATTTAGAAGTATCCAACTTGTAGAATAGTAGAAACTATTGATGCAAAGAATATAATTGTTTTCTTTATTCCCTTAATTCCCAAAGATACTTTCACTATTGATTACCAACTTTAGCCATTAGAAGTGGTTATATAATGCAGGTTATAAATGTGAAATTGTCACACTATGGCAGATTTTTTAAAAAAGATTTTACTTATTTATTTGTTTGAGACAGAGGGCACTCGCATACACATGTGTGGGGGCGGGGGGATGTTTAAGAGAGAGGGAGAAGCAGGCTCCCTACCCAAGCACAAAGGCTCAATCCCAGACCCAAGATGTGTTTGGTGTGTATGTATGTGGCCCATTCTTGAGCTGAAGTCAGATGTTAACCCACTGAGCCACCCAGGTGCTTCTGGCAGATTGTCTTTAAAATAAATTTAAAATATTTTTCAAATAAATTTTCAAAAAAACTCTAAACTCATAAACTTATCAATCAGTGACAAAAACAAAATCCCAGCAGCCAAAATAATATAAACATTTGAGTTAGTGCTTGAATCTTTAAATGTTTATTATAGCCCAAAAGGTTCTGGAATAATTATTCCTTCAGTTTCAGTAGACAAGCTGGGAAAAATCAAATGGAACTATGTATTTTCTTAGACAGTGATAAATAAACCATAAAATACTGGCAAATACAGTGGAATAAATAGATTCAGCTCTAAACTTTAAAGCACCATAGAAAATTGAAGATTGTCGTTTTTTGGGTCTTGGTGAAGGCTTTAGCGCTAAGATATCACAGCATTGTGAAATAATAATAACTAGAATTATCTGTATGTGCCAGCCTGTCCACTTGATCAAGTGAGCAAGGTAAAAATTTCTCCTCAATTTGTTTTTTCTTGATAAAGTAGTTTTAGAGATAAACTAGGTCACTGTGCAAGACTTTTTTTTCAAATGTTTGTACTCAAAAAAAAAAAAAGCATTTATATAAATTAACTTCCATTTTTTTTGAATAAGCAAAGGGAGACTTAGTGATATCTCATGACATTACCCAAATCTACAGTACTAACTTATGATAGAACATGCTTATTTGTTTGTTTGCTGGATGGATTACTTATTCAACCATATGTTTATATGTATGCTTGTTTTGTCATCCATTTTGTCATTCATTCAATAAGTAGAAGTGAGGACATAGTGTGTGAAAACTTTTAAGTCACTCTGGAATGCCCCTCATAGCCCTTCCTCCCAAGAAGCTTGTTGTTTAGTATACGAAGTAGACATACATTAACAGCTGATTACCCACAGTGAGATCAGTTTGATGATTATTGTTAGACCATACAGTTTACTAAGAAAGAAAGTTGTTGTCCTGCTCCCATTACAGACTTGGTGTTTAGGACAATAAATGCTGGTTGAACATTCACGACAGTACAAGATATCTTACAAGTGTAAAGGTGGAATATCTAAGCCCGCTTGTAAGGGCCAAGGGGAGGCTACCAAGGAGATGTGGACTAAGAGTTAATCAGATGATAATGTGTATGAGTGATCTTCCAAACTTGCCAAAGACACGCAAGGCAATATATACATCTTGAAAATGGTAGCACGTAAGGGGTGAAGCAGAGTGATGGATGCTGGAGAAGAAGACAGATCAGATAATGGAGGGGCTGGTTGAATTATTAAAAACTATTAAGCTCTGGGAAGTCATATATATTAATTAGTGTTTGCTATGTGAGGCTTTATAACAACCTCAAAATCCCAATAGCTTACAAATATTTTTTCTTGCTCAATTTACACGTTGGTGGCTTTGGGTTATCTGCTGTGGCTTTTCTCCCTGTTGTGAGTTTAGATCTGCTCCATATTCCAGGACCCAGTCCCAGTGACCCCTCTCTAGCACATGTCCTTCTCATGACAGACAGCAGAGAAGCATAAATACACAATCAAATTGAAAGCTTCTTCTTGGCAGATTTGTCACATCTGCCAAAGCAAGCTACAGGGTCAAGTGCAATACCAGTAGGGTGGAGAAATGTACACTTCCCATGAGGAATGACAAGGGCATGTTGCTGCAATCCCTTTACAGGGAAAGATAAAGAAGACTGAGTAATAATGCAATCTACTGCAGAGGGTTTCCAGTAGGCAAATGGCAAATGACATTTGAAAGGGTAACATAGAAATATGTTTAGAGGAAATAAAGTGGCTGTAATCCCAGTGAGATATTCAGCAGTGTTATACAAGAAGTGGCGGGGGGAGTCAAGAAATGACTCCTTTTACCTCAGGGAATTAATTTGGTCCTTCCAGCTCTCTGTCAGAGCATACCGATAGAACCAAGTCTGTAGCAAGCGGAGGTAGCACACTTATCTTGCAAAGATGAAGAGCCTGTTGGCATGATGCATCATTCAAGTTAGAAAAAGGCCTTTCTAGGGGCACAAGCAGAGCAGACTGCAAACTTTCTGCAGAACATGATAGAACGAAGATCCCTTCCATAGGGAAATAATCCAAAGTTATCGGCCATGTGGTGACTGTTCTCTCATTAATTAATCCCTTTTTATCCAGCATATAGGGACTAGATCATTAAGTGTCCTACATGTCTCATGAAGTAGTTCCATCTTTTCCTATAGGTCATGTGGAGCCATTAGAGAAATATGACTAAGAAAAAAATAGTGAAATTATCCAGGATACCCATATATATATATATATATACAAGGTATATACAAGGTATATATGGACACATTGATGCATATGTTGATTAGGATCTATATTATCTGTGCAGTCCTAAATGAGCTATTGAAACCACTCTAATCCTCAATTTTTTCATTTGTGAAATAGAAATTATAATAGTACCTTAGTGAAAATATGTTTATTAGGGGAATTAAACTTGCAGGTGGGAAAAGGTGGAGTGATAGCATACCAAAACTAGAGTCTTATTCCAGATCAGCAGACTTTAAACTTGGCTCTACCACTTACTTGCTGTGTGACTTTAAGCAAGTTTTATAACCTCTCTGTGATCAATAAACTAATAGTACTGTTGTTATGAAGATACATGTAATACCAATAATTGTATTACATTCTAAGCCGTTGTCTAGTTCCTAACCCAGAGTTCGACATTTGTTTTAATTCTCATTTTGTGTGTAACATCAACCATGGGCAAATTTCTTTATAAGGATGCCCTCAGGTCTTATACATTTTTCAACAACTTACCATTGTTTAAACATTTTGGAAACATATCTTGTGTCCTTGCATCTTCAGTGGTATTTTTTAAATAACATAAAGCATGTGCTTCTTTATTCATCCATCCATTCATTTGCTAAAGCGTTTCTAATTTTGCCCCTGTACTTTAGACAGCACAACACCTATATTTATGGTAAGAAAGGGACATTTGCAACCCACCTGACCATCGAGGAAGTTTCCTTAAGGATATAATTTCCCAACAACAGTAACCTGAGTATGGGTTTTCTTTTGTCTCTTTGTGTGCTCTGTGTTCCTTCACCAAAGCTTATCCTCCCTGCATAAATTGAGTTTCCAAAGTATCTAAGTCTATGGACTTCAGAAAATGGCTTTGGGGACTGTAGTTGACAGAATAATTTGGCAGTCACACACTGGGACTCCCTGAATCACCATGGACTTCCTCTATATCTCAAGGGAAGCTGAAGGTCTGTAATAACGTACATCTTACAGTCGACTGCCTGCAGTCATCATCTTCAAGACACATTGGAGAGAAGCACTTTACATTATCTCACACTCTGTATTTTATAAAATGCTTTCCCATCCATTATGTCATTGCATGTTCGGTAACCCCGAAAAAGAGACAAAGCTCACAAAAAGGTAATGTTTCATGAGCACTTCTCTGCCATTGGTATTCACCTAGTCCCTGAGGGAGCACTTACCAAGTCGGATCCCCAGGTGGGGAGGAAAAGAGCAAGGAACAAGGGTGTGTTTCTTCTCAGTAGGATATAAAGGGGGTCGTGTTCCTGAGTTGATACTGTGAAGCAAGGCACTAGAATCAGCACCATATCTCACAAAACCTTTTTTTAAGGTGTCTATCTTTGTGCTTGTCTTCCATACTACATCATTTTCATCTATTTCAATTGCCAAATAGCATTTGATTTAAAAATGTACCTTTAAGAGTTGTGTTCACTCTATCTTAAAATAAAACACATCACTATCAAATGCAGTGATGTAAATTCATTCATGGGAGTCTATGGGCTTTAGAATTCCAATACCCAGGTATATGTTCTTGCTCTGCCTTTCAGTAGGTTTCAACAGATGCTGAATCTTTCTTGAGCCTCCAGTTTCATTATCTGTAAATGGGGTATATGATAGGTGGAGCCTCATGTGAACTTAATTACTCTGAAGCACATTTGCTATATGAGACATTATTGTGCAGAAGCTAGAAGGGCATGCTCTGGAAACAGACTGACTAGAATTGAATCCCTCTCCTACCATTCACTAACAGTGTGCCCTGGGGAAATGTATTCCGTCTATGCCTCAGTTTCCTCATCTGTAAAATGGGTTCCTCATAGAGTTTTGTGAGGGATTAGAAGAGTTGGTATGTGGAAAGTACTTAGAGTTAAGCTGACACACAGTAAATGTTCAGTGTGTTTTAGCAATTATGGGTAGTTAATCATCTTGACTCCAAATTTTTGAGGTTAGATACAGTTATCTTAACTCAGGGAAATAGAATAAACCTAAGGGCCTAAAATGTAGAGATACTGCTTCACTAGCCCCTGGAAACTGTAATTGCAGACAAAAATTAAATTAATCATGTGCAAGCATGACAAATAACATCCCCAGTTCTAACTCCATTACATAAATTGTTACTCATTCTGCCTAAGTGTCTCACTGTGAGAGCCCATACATTACTGTAAGGGTCTTAACTAATCAAAGACATAGGGTCTTGAGAACTGTCCTCAGCTATAAGGAGCTCTTTCGTTGAAACACTAATCATTTTAATTGTTGAAGGGTCTGTCTTTTCAGGACCTTCCTAGAAAAGGAATCTCTTCCTTCCTTTTGTTTTGTTTTTTCTTCATTTTTTAGTGTTTGCTATGCTCAGCACAATCTCATTGGCAAATAGCCACACTGGGCAGGCAGTGTGAAAGGCGTGCACACCTCCATTTGAAGAAGGCCTTAGGAAGTAAGAGAGGCAGTCGAACACAAATTTCTGCCATCCAGCTCGTTTCAACACTTTTCATATTTTGTGTGGACTCTGTTGCAAGCTGAGAGTTTATTAAGTGTATTAAAAGGCTAGTAGCTCTTCTGTGCAGAACATTTATACACCTGGGGTATAGATTACCATCTGATCACTCCATCTGACAAAAATGATCATCTTCAACTCTGCCTCTGTGAACAAGCCACTTGTGACTGCATGAAATTGAGAGCTTGTCATCCACACCATCTCATTATGTCCAAATGGTTCCTCAGGCCCTCCAGCCTGCTTTCAGGTCTGTTTCCCTGTGAGACCTAAGGTAATAAATAAACAAACAAACAAATAAATAAATAAATAAAACTGATTCCCCCCCGAAAAAAATAATAACTTGTCATTTTTACTCCAGAATCACACATCTTTCCAAATGAATGATATGGGGAGATGTGCACTTCCCAACAAGACCCTGAACACCTGGTTTTAGTGCCTTTCTTATGATCTCTCAGTTTATGAGTCATTATATAGGTATCATCAGTAATGGCATATGAAGGGTATTTCTTATTGCGAAGATTGGAATTAAAATGCAAAAGAGTTTTTAGCTTTCATTAGACCATCTTTTCATGTAGATTTTTTTTCTTCTCTTGAAAACACAGTAAAAAACAGAGTTAAGATAATGAATTTGCTTTGGGCTCAAAATATATGTTGAATGAAATGATAATTTTGTATCTATTGAGAAGGCTCACCCAGAAGGATGTTCTGATGAATTAAGTTTCTATCCCTAAGTTAAAGTAAAGTGACTGAGTCCATGGTGGTGGTTAAATCTGTGTGTTTAAGTCAGGACAGGTTAGGCAATGCTGCAATAACGAGCACTAGGAAATCTCAGTGGCTTCCTAAAATAAATGTATATTTCTTGCTCTTGAAAAATGTTCTGCAAGTCTTGGTGAATCCCAGGACAGCCACCTTGTATGTAGTATCTCAACATTCCAGGATACTTTCATTTGATGTCACCCCCATCTGAATACATGTTTACATGTTTAGTGTCTCAGGGGAAGAGTAGGTGAAGAATTCGCTTACCACCAAAGCTGCTAGTCAGAACTAATTATATGGACCTACTTGCTGCAAAGAGGGCAGTGGAAATGTAATATAGGTAAGGAAGGAAGGAGAACTGGAGCTCTCAGTGAGATCATATGCTCATACTACTTCACCCCCCCCAACTTTGCTAAGAATTTTGGCAGAAATAATAAGTCAAAAAGATATAAATGCCTTGCTGCTTTTATAATCACAGGGGGGAGAATGAATAGAAAGCTTGGTTAGCTCTTATGAACAGAAGTGGGGAAAGAACACCAGCAGGTATGAGCTCAGCTTAGAGATAAAGAGGTTTCAGTTGGTGTTACAGTCATTTCATGAGAAGGTCATAGTGAGACCAGCCCTATTTGTCTGATACTCTTTGGCATGAGTGGGAGGGAACTGTTACCATCAGGTTTTCCATAAACCATGCCCAGCCTATTGGGAGGCATTTGGAGACCCAAGAGTCATCCACACTGGGGGCAGGGACAGGGTATTGGAAGAAAGGCTATTTCTATCTTCTCCCCCCTACCCACAAACCCAATACATAAACTCATTTTTGATGTGCATGTTTTGTACTAAAGAAAGCTGAATTCAGTTAAACTTCATAGATGGGCTGGGAAATGGTAAAGTTATGTTGTAAACTATGAGTATTATCTCACAAAACTTAGACTTACTCCTGTTTGGATCACAAAGGAATACTAAAAGGCACAGATCTGTTATTCTTCAAGTACAACAGTAAAGCATTCAGATGTGTTTTCATAAATCCAAGTGCTGATGAGGATACAAAGATGAGCTTGGCAGTCTGCTCCCTTAATAAGACCATCAGCGAGAATGAACACGAAAGCAAGTACACTTGTGCAAACAGAGAGGCAAGTCCAAGGTGCTGAAGCAGGGAAAAAGAGTTGAGTTATTAACTCTGGTGGGTGGGGGTTGCGGTGGGATCAGGGAAGACTCTAGTATTGAATAAAAGTAGTCTTTTGGGCGTGGAAGCCTGCAAAGGACGCTGGACTACCATGGGAGACAGGTCTCTTAGGTCTCACAACCGTGAACTAATTTGTTTTTATCCCATGGACAGGATGAAGTTTGCAACTGACTAGGTATCCTTCTTTCCTTTGGCTGACAGGAAGTACACAGGCAGATTGGGGCCCCAACAAACAACTGTACATGTTTTTATGTAGATTTTTACCTCCAATTTCATCTTTTTACCTCTCTTACCACAACTTCCTTTTCTTTCTTCCTCTGTTTTTTAAATCTTATTGTATATTTTTCTATAAATCATCTCCAATTCCTTTTGAACAAATTGCAAAAGGAAAGAATGGGGTATTTTTGTAACATTCTGAAGGTTTTGGTGTTTTGGGAAGGGAGGGTGTGGAGGAGGGAGACAGGATATCTTCTTCATTAGCATAATAAAGAAGATTGAGGCCGCAGCCTGGGAAACAAGTTAGGGGGCTTTCTTTGTCACTTGTTGAGATAATAAAGGTCAATACCAGAGCAGTAGTGCTGACAATGAAGAAAGAATGAGACTCAAGAGATAGTTTGAAGATGTACAATGAAAGATATGAGGGTTACCTGAAGAATGACTTTCAGATTTCTGGTTTGAGTTACTGGGCTACCCTGTGGGACTCCTCACTCAAGTACAAAAACTGAAGAAGGAGAAAAATAACAAATCTGAAAGGAATTTCATTTGGATGGAGTTAGTTGGAGATTCCCATGGGAAAATCCAAGTTGTGAATTTGTAGCACAATCAAGGCAGCAGGCCAAAGCTCTGTGGAGCTGAGATGCTGCTTAGAGCATAGCTGAGGTGATAGGGATCATTGAGTTCAGGGAGAGAAGGGAAGGAGTGAAATCAGAAGGGCTAAGAGACTGAGAGAAAATGATGGAATGAAGGATACCAATATTATGTCTGGTAGAAATGCAGTAATAATTGGGTAAGAAGGATGGGAAATTGTGGGGAAGGCTGTGGGACTATGAAATTTAAGAACTTACAGTAAGAACCAATGCAGGAGATAAACAGGTGTAAGATATGTTCCTAGGAAGGGGGTGTGCATAGAGATTGTAGGTCATGGTCATTCTGGTAAAGGCGGTGAAGGATGAGAATAGGTGGTGACTTGTCATAAAGAGAAAGATTCCTATGTGTTCACTGAGCATGTGGGAATGATCTGTAGGTTGTTGGTATGGTAGATAAAGGTCTGAATGCATAGAGTACATTATGGCCAGAGATTCGATAACGACATTTCATAGCGGTATAACCACAAATGACATGGAATCAGAAGTAGGAGCTAGAAAAATAAGTGGTATTCCAGCATTCCAAATAAGCCCACGTGATGGGATCGTTATCTCTGCCTGGATGTTTCACAAGGCTGGAATGTGGACCACTGAGATAAGGAACACAAACTTAGGAGATGTTGATGATATTGAACCTAAATTTAATCCCCCATGTCAATTACCCTTCTCACTCACAGGATTTGGCTCACCGTGGCCTGAGGTTGTTTTCACAAGTCCAATCATGACCAAAATGTAAACTATATTGGCATGTAACCCCAGGAACCATAGCACTGGAACATGAGTTTTTGGTTCATGATTGTACGAACACAGAGTACTGACTGAATATAAAGATATACGGTAAAAAATAACATTGAAACTGACATGGTTATATGAGAGCGCAGAATTAAAAATTCATGTACGTGTTTAAAGTAGAGCCCAACTCTAGAAATTTCAAGATTTGTGTGGCTACTTTTGTTCTACCCTACTCTATTCTGGGGCACTATGCTTTCTCTTCTCCCTAACTGCCAGTGTGCCTCCCACTGGAAGAGTATGAGCATTCATAGTCACAGCCTGCAGGTACTGGAGACATTCTGGAAGACAATGCCTCAAAAGTTGCTCCCCGAGAACATTGCTGGTTAGTTTTCTGCAGTGCTGACATTAAATGTACCAGAATCTTTGCAAGTATGCATTCTGGAAGGTTTGTGGCAGGCATCGGGCACATTTCCATACACACCCATTAGAAATAACCCAAATATCTGATAACAGCAGGATCATGAAGGAAGTTATAGGTCATCTTTATAATACAACATTATTAAAATGATGTAAGCATATATTCAATTATATGGAAACACAAAACATCAATTTTTAAAAGAATATTACCAGAGTATCTCACATACAACTCAGTTATTACTCATACATATGTCATGTCATAAGAAAAAAATCAGGAAATGTTTACATGAAGATATGAAATTGGTTATTTGAAAGTCATGGGATTTGTGTGCCTATATATGATTTAAATTGTGTTTCTCTTTGTTCATCAGTATTTTCTGCTTTGTCAACAACAAACACATATTCCTTGTGTGATAAATAAAATAATAAACAGAAAACAGATAGAATAACTATGGGCAATGCACCATAACATTGAGTCCTCCTAGAAAACCCATTTCAAGAACAGAAATTTATTTATAGTGGATAAATTAGATCAGCCATTTTTCTGTTTCCGCTTTCCTATAATCCTATCCTATGAAACTGCCCCACCAGTGTTGGGGCGGCTGGCTTTGTGAGTAGAGCAATCCCTGTTAATATGCCCTTATAGTGCTCTGCAAAGTACGCTGGACTACAATACCTTTGAAGGTCATGGATCACTTCCTGTTATCTAGTGCAAACTAACTCTTATGCTCACATGTTACTTTTTTGCTTTGCTTCTGACTTGAATCTTGAGGGAAAGTCTTCAAGCGAGCTTTAGAAGGAGAAGCTGCTGTCATTTGTGAATGCAGTTAATTAGAATAACATTTACTTTTAAGTATTCAATATTTGGCACGGTTATCAGACCTAAAGGTTATGTTGTCCTATCAGATAAGCTGGGCTCCCAGGGACATCTGTTGTCTCCCCAGACTGTTGCTGGCTGAATATGGGAATCTGAGCTGGATAGGAATAATTGCCTTAGATATTAAACCTGCGCATTTTAACCATGATGCTTATTTAAGACTCTCATGGCATTATTGGCAGATGGATTTTCTCTGTATGGACAATTTGCTCATTGCTCAAATAATTTCTTGGAAAGTGAGAGAGGGAAAGGTTGATTCCCTTGAAAACACTGGGAGCTTTAACAGGTTGAGGTAGCTATTTCAGAAGGGAAGACAGTTTAGACAAAGGCTATTTGATTATTGGAAGGGCCTGACATGCATTCCAAAGTGGCTGGCAATTAAACTGCCCAATTAAGAGAAACCTCCTCCATGGAGAGCATGAAACACTACTCCTACCCGGCTTTCCACACTCAGCTGAATCCATCCAACTGAATGGCTCAAAGCATCATGTATGTCTATGCTGGGAAATAGCTTCCCTCCTCTCTCTAAAGATTTGCTCGTGAAAATGCCTCCCTGTTTAACGGTGACCAAAGTTCTTTCTCACTCGTGCCATGTATTCTGTAGAAATGGGGTGGAAAGCTATCATTTTACTCTTTAATATACTCATCTGCAGATATAATCATCTGCTTTGGAGGAGAAGAAAAAGGGGCCGGTAAGAAAAGCGTGTATTCGGTAAGAGTTTGGGAGAGAGGCAGGAGGAAGCCGATGTGGGAATGGTGTGTTCTGCCTTAGGCTACATTTCTAAGTTGTTTCCCCTCTCGAGGAACTAACACATATTGACAATTTCACTCAGAAACTATAGTTCATTTTAAGAGATGAATGATGCATGAGTAATATCAGCAATAAGGCTCAGTGGGGCCCAGGTTCATGAATAGTTTTAAAAAGAAACCCTGGTTGCTTTGATGGCTTCATTCCTCATGTTCTGGAGGAAGAATCCTGGTGTCCTGATGCATTTCTGCTCCAAATCTTTGGCTGAAATAACCAAGTAATGTAAATTTCAAAACCAAAATTAAACCACCAATGAATTCCATTAATAAATAAATTAAAATAAATACATAAAACAATTTTCCCTTTCTCATAAATTCAATTGAAAGCAAAATACTAGCTTGAGGATTTGCCTTTGGTCTCTTTGGCAGATGTCATATTTTCTGAGGCCTAAGGTGTCAGATTCGGATACTCTTCTACTTGGCCAGTCACACATGGGTTACATTGGGTTTTTCTTCTTTACTGTAGGCCCCTCCAGGTTGCAGGTTTAATATCTGCTTCTGCTCAGCAAAAATTTTATTGAGGCTGCTATGTTCTGTAGACTGTAGAAAATGACTCAAACCATGGTCTCCCTGCTCATAGGCTGATGTGGGTCAAGGCTTCCAACCTCACTTGTTTATGTAAAAATGGAGGTAACTGTTTAAGACCAAAATAACAACAGGTCATTGAAGAGAAAAATCCCAGAGAACATAGCATTAATGGTAAATGATAAATGCCATTAATTTGTGTTTTGAGTTCTGAGGAAAGAGAAAAACACTAGTCAGAGCAGTATCCTGAAGCAAATAGAAATATGATCAATTCACTTTCTCCCCTCATCTTTACTTTCCCAAGGGTTGAATGGCAGCTGCCCCAGGCACCTCTGAAGTTGGAAGGAGCTCATTTCATTGCAGTAGTTGCTATCAGAATTCAAAAACACAAGAAATAGAGAACTCAGTTAACCTTGGGACTTGTTTCAGTGCTGGTCGGACCCTGGAGAAGTGGAACGTTCCTGGCCACTAGGAGGCACTCTCATGGCTCACGGCACTCTGGTACTCCATGCTTAGCCCTATTTAGCTTCCCACTGAGAGGTTGTTGTTTTTGTTTGTTTGTTTTGTTTTGTTTTGTAATCAATATACTTGGCTGCTACTGGAAGTCCCTTCTCTTCTCCTCTCTTTACCTCTCATTTCAGTGATTGGCTTGTGGATTTTGCTGACTACCTTCTCCTCCACAAGAAAAGAGTTGATTGGTTACTATTGCTGTGTGTCAAACTATCTTTAAAACCAGAGCCATGTCATTTACTTGTGGTTTTGTGGGTCAGGACTTCACCTGGGATCTGCAGAGATGGCTCCTGTGCTCTCCCTGATGTCCATGGGGATGGGAGCCTCTTGGAGGGCTTCTTCACTCACAAGTGATGTCTGAGGTAAGACGTTCCCAGGGCCTGGTGGGGGATAGCGTTACTGAAGTCCAAGTCCCGTCTGTAGGAACCTATTTCCCCCTGTTGGCTGGGTTCCTCATTTCTCCTCAAGCAGTCTCAGGATCTCTCTCTTCCTGGGCGTTCTCTCTCCTTGTCCAGCAGGGCATCCGGACTTCTTATGTGGTGGCTCAGCAGCACAAAGAGAGCAAGGCAGAAGGGGCTGACAGAGAAACAAAGCCAGATGTTAAAGTGGTTAAGGACAGATTTATTCAGTAATAACTGCTGCAGTAGGAAAGGGAGTCCAGCATGAACAGAACTTAACCTCACTAGAATAAAGGCAGGAGAGTTTGAAGGTTGGGGCATTCTAGGGGAAGGGCACTGAAGGGTACACGTGGGTTAGTCCATGTGACTGAGCCCATGGGTATTCTTTTTTTTTTTTTTTAAAGAACAGCAGCATTGTTTTTTTTTGTTTGTTTGTTTTGTTTTTTTTTTGTTTTTTTTTAAGATTTTATTTATTTATTTGACAGAGAGAGATCACAAGTAGGCAGAGAGGCAGGCAGAGAGAGAGACAGACAGAGGGAAGCAGGCTCCCTGCTGAGCAGAGAGCCCGATGCGGGACTCGATCCCAAGACCCTGAGGTCATGACCTGAGCCAAAGGCAGCGGCTTAACCCACTAAGCCACCCAGGCGCCCGCCCGTGGGTATTCTAATTGGCACTTATTCAGAGGAGAATCTAGTTCTCCTATCTTCTTTTTTTTTTTAAGATTTTTTAATTTATTTATTTGAGAGGGAGTACATGTGAGAGAGAGAACCAGTACGAGGAGGGGCAGAAGGAGAGGGAGAAGCAGACTCTCCGCTGAGCAGGGAGCCTAAAGTGGGGCTTGATCTCAGGACACTGGGATCATGACCCCAGCCAAAGGCAGACGTTTAACAGACTGAGCCACCCAGGGACCCTCAAAGTCCTCACACCTCTGTGATGGGAAGCTGTGTAAAGCAAGACATCTGAAATTAGGCTCTTACCTTACCCAAGGAACTAGGAGCAAGAATAATGGTAGTCTCCCTGACTGTTGGCTCTCAGGTTCTTGAGGAAGTAGTCTGGGCAGTAGATTTACATCTCAAAAGGCAGCAGAAGGATTTATACCAAGACTAGGTTTTGGGGTCCTATCTGTCTAACACCAGGATTTGGCTGCAAGGAACAGTAAACTCTCTTGACTGTGTTGAACTTTCTGAGTTTGAGCTTTCTGAGGTTGGCACTTTAAAGGGAGGTGGTGGTGGCACCAGGGTCGTCCGAGGGATGTGGCTTCTGCTGCTAGAAGCCATGTTATCTTTTGGGTAAGTCTTACAGGACAAGGGTTTGGATGGACCCATTAAGTGCTGAGAGTTTGGTGCTTCCCACTGCCAGGCATTCTTAAGCCCTCAGACGCAAAATTCCAGAGCTTCCTCTTTGCAGCATTCTGTTGATTACAGCAAGCCAACAGGCCCAACCCACACTGAAAGGGAGATGATTGTCCAAGACCAAAGACCGAGAAGCATTGCTTATTGGGGCCACAAGTATGACTGAAACACAATTACAGTTACATTTGTCACTACCAAGTGTGGGCCAGTTGTATGCGACAGAACACGCATGCCAGGCCGCCAGCCAGCTCATAGGCATCTACCCCTCTCTTAGGCAGAACTGGGCTCTGGCTCCACTTAACTATGGCAAAAGTGGTTGGATTCGCCACCATGAAATCTACCTTAAGCACAAAAATCCACACATAAGACAACCCTCCTGGGAGCTTTTCTCAGCAGGTGTTCTTTGCAGGTACTCAGCATTTCAAGAAACTCTTTAATATAATGATGAGTCCTTGCCCAGCGGTCAGCTCTGATCTGGACCTCAGAGGAGTCTTAGGCGTTATGTCCTAGGGATTCAAAGGTAACCATCAACTACTGCAGATTATTATTATTTTTTAATACGGCCAGATTTTTTGTTGTGGTTGTAGTTATTGCTGCTGGTTTTTACTGCTTCAGGGAGTCAGCAGAAAAGAAATATTGGCAGGATCTCAGAATCGCACTCTTATGACTTTTTCCAACTCAGGTCAGTTTTATTGGCACATATGATGGAAGTGATGCATATTGATAAGACTATTAGTATTAATACAATGTAATGTGAGGGGCACTTGAGGTCAGATGTGTGTGTGTGTGTGTGTGTGTGTGTGTGTATCAGAGAAAGAGAGAGAGAATATCTATGTATATTCTAGAGCAACATCCTCAGTGCTTTTTCCATTGTGATTCACCTGAAGGATGATGTCTATACTCATTCTCTGTAGTTCCCAGTATGCTGGTTGTAACTGCATCCTTTTCCCCCAACAAAAGGCAGGGTTTTTTTTGTTGTTGTTATTGTTGTTGTTGTTTGTTTGTTTTAAAGATTTTATTTATTTATTAGAGAGAGAGTGCACAAGCAGGGGGAGCAGTGGGCAGAGGGAGAGGGAGAAGCAGGAGCCTGCTGTCTGAGCAGGGAGCCTGCTGCAGGGCTTGATCCCAGTACCCTGGGATCATGACCTGAGCCGAAAGCAGATGCTCAACTGACTGAACCACCCAGGCGTCCTTACAAAAGGCATTTTAAAATGCAAATAGGAAAGATTATGATTATCAGAGGAACCACCCTAATTCTGCCCTAGCTTATAGATTATATAAATTCAAAACATCATTTGTTACCCTATGCACTGCAACTTCTGGGAGACACAAAAAGTGGAGCAGTTAAAAGGGCAGACTCCAGGGGCACCTGGGTGGCTCAGTCAGTTTAGCATCTGCCTTCAGCTCAGGTCATGATCCCAGGATCCTGGGATTGAGCCCTGCATCAGGCTCCCTGATCAGCGGAGAGCCTGCTTTTCTCTCTCCCTCTGTTGTTCCCCCTGCTTGTGTGCTCTTTCTCTCCCTCTGTCAAATAAGTAAATATATATATTTTTTTTTAAAGGGCAGACTCCAGAGTCAGTTCTGTACTTGATTTCTTGTTTTGGTCATTTAAGACACTCTTTTGAACTTCAATGTGTGTGGAAATGTCTCAGGAATGCTGTTACGTCGCAGAATCATATCCAGTAGATCTAGGGTGAGGCCTGAGATTCTGCCCAGAGAGGATGCTAATGCTGGTCCAGGGGTCTGGGGACTCCCTCCTATGAATGGAAGGCAGCCAGAGTGAAGGGATGTCACTACAGAGATGAGGTTTTAAAAGACTGTGACCTCTGTCTTGCTCACATTCTCTTGCTCTCTCTCTCTCTCTCTTTTTTTTTTTCTTTTGAGTCTTCGTTCTAAGGAAAGCAAAATGCTGTGTTATGAGTAGCTCTTGGGAGAGGCCCGACTCTGGCTTACCAGCAAACAAGAACAAACTTAGGAGCTGTTCCTCCCCGAGTGGAGCCTTGAGTGACTACGGTCTCTGCTGACATGTTGATTAGAGATTTGTAAAAGACCTAAGCCAGAAGATCCAGCTAGGATGTGCCCAGATTCCCGATCCTCCAGTAACT
Source organism: Lontra canadensis (assembly GCF_010015895.1). Taxonomy (NCBI): domain Eukaryota; kingdom Metazoa; phylum Chordata; class Mammalia; order Carnivora; family Mustelidae; genus Lontra; species Lontra canadensis. The sequence goes on from NW_022631014.1 coordinate 8,894,854, forward strand.
GGGAGATAACGTTGTGTCTGTTGTTTTCAGCCATTACATTTTGAGTCATTTGTTTTGCAGAAATACATAACCAATGCACATGCACTCATGCAGTGTTACCTCTTGCACTCATTCAGCAAACAGTTATTGACCGTCTACTGAATGCTGGGTGCTGGGAAGTGATGAGATGAAACAGATGTCACCCCAGTCTAATGTCCAGGTGGGAGAGGCCAACATAAATATTAACTTATTTGTAATTTAGAATTTAATGGAAAAATAACTTAAAATTGTATGAGCCATGTTAAGTGCCTAGAAAATAAAAAACTGAAGGGAAAAGCTGAGATTGAAAAATTATAATGATGATGATGGAGGCAAATAAAATGGGAAATAAGCTCCTGAGCTGGACAGGGAGGGACCTCTCCAGGAGGAGACCTTTAGGCAAAGACAGGAGGGACAGGAAGCAGATGACCATGAGGAGACCACTCTGGAAAAGGAGACCAGGCTGGGTCACACAAGGTTTTATAGCTATGCCGAAGAGTTAGGATGCTATTTTTACTGCAGTGGGAATGCCTTGGAAGGGTTTGAAGCAGGGGACAACATAGTGTGCTTTGTGGAGATGAGCCCTACTGGCCCATGAAGGATGGATCAGGTGGGGCAAGAGGGCATGTGGGGAGACCATTGTGGTGGGGGGCTATTTGGGTTTTCCAGGCTAAAGATGTCAGTGACCTGCACTAGGCTCCTGAAAGTGAGATGAAATGCCATGGATGTGTTTACTGTACACAACACCCTTCCAACCCTGCTCTCACACCCACTCCCACAGACCTGCAGGTGTTCACAAATTATCTTAGAGATTTTTCTCCTCCAGAAAACTATCCCAGATACTCCAGATTGGGCTAAGCCACTATGTGAATCTGCCTGAGCATTCAGTAAAACCTTAACAATAAGCATACAAAATGTGAATATGTAGTGGGTACACACACACACACACACACACACACACACACATACACAAGAAGTACTTTATATATATAAGGTAATTCTTTGATAGATTGTCAGCTCTTGGAGGCAGGAATAGAATTCTGTTTTCCTCTTTAGCACTGTAGCCCTGTGCTAGGCACATAGTAGGTATTCAACAGATATTTAATAGATTAATTTAAGATATTCCGTATCACTCTTGTTTTGAGACCATGGATGACTTCACCCTTCCTATGGAAATGTGCTTCCCTCTGTCAGAAGATAATTTAAATATTCTTCCATTGCTAAATCTTGGAGGCTCTGTGTTGATGTTTTTCTTTGATTTTCTGTTTTTTTTTCTTTTTTGAAACATATATGGAATCACAACCATAAGAGTTAATAATTTTATTGACACTCTCTGTAACCATTCATAAGCAAGCAGGACAGACTCAAACAGCTTGAAGGTAAGGCTTAATTTGAGTCAAGACACATGTATCTGTTTATTGAACCCCATGCAGAGGGTTGTGATATGAAAAACGTGTGGGAAGAAAACATTCTCTAGCTCTTTCTTTCTCCCCTCTTGTGAATACCTGCCTTTTACTTCTTTTAGATTTTTCCTTCTCACTTTACGGGCCCCTGTAAAGAAGTTCTTGTGTCATTTACTGTCCCTGACAAAGCCACACTTTTACTGAACTAAGTCCACCCAGAGTAAGGTTATCAAGGCACCAAAGTCAAAAGAAAATTGGCAGAAACATGGCATCACACCCCTGACTGGTCACTGACTCTTAATTTAGATCCCAGAGGATACTGACTGGGTTATACCTGTGAATTTGTAGCGTACCTCATGTCAGCCAGCGTTGAATATTCTTACCTTAATTACTTGAATTTCTCATGTGAGAGTATAATATTGCTTACAAACTTCCACCATGATAAGTTATCAAGTAAGAATTTACCAAAAGTTTATAGAAAGTTGAAATGGATGGTTCACTGACAGTTCCTAATAAGGAAACAGAAAAAGAAAAAGTCTCTTAAGTGGTTCATGTTGGATGACATTAACATTTTCACAAGACTTTACAGTACAGAAATTTTTGATTCTGAACCATGCACTGTACATAGTTTTAACACATTGTATTGACCACCCATACTTCCACTGGTAACTGTGAGCTGAGACTTCTAAGTGTTAAACATAAATATTTAGTTTACTTATTTCCAATTCTTTGTTTTGCTGGCTTTAGTTTATCTTTTTTTTTAAAGATTTTATTTATTTATTTGAGCAAGAGAGCAAGCAAGTGAGAGCATGAACAGGGAAGGGGCAGAGGAATAAGCAGATTCTCTGCTGAGCAGGGAGCCTGATGTGGGTCTTAATCCCAGGACCCTGGGATCATGGCCTGGGCCAAAGTCAGATGCTTAATCGACTGAGCCACCCAGGTACCCATAGTTTATCTTTTGACTGTGCCACTCCTATATATTAAAAATTATTAGTTTTATTAAAAAAAAACATAGTCAACTTGTGTGGACATGTTAACAGCAATAATAAAGATATGGAATGACTCAAGAAAATTTAGACATTTCCATTTTTCCATTTATATCCCATCTGGAATAGTCAAAGTGTTCTAACTTGTAATTTTCAAAATAAATTTTTTGTATAGAGGCCAATGCATTTCATGGGTCAGATAATTTTTTTTGCTTTTCATTATTAATTCATGAAAAGAAATATGTAAAACACAATTGAAAATATATCACATTGAATTTTGCTCTTAACAGTTATTAATAGCAGAGTAGCAGAGTGGGGGAAGAAAGATAGGATCTATACACCTGAAGATTTTAGAGGCAAGGTCACCACCCAAGTATGACATACAGGCAAAGAAATTTACAGGAATTGCTGGCTGTGAGACCAATTTCTAGGACATCTGGAAGTATAATCATTTCACTCTAGCTATTGTTCTGTTCTCAAGTTAACTGTATTTCATTCACCATTAAACTTTCTCTAAAATCCTTGGAGGAAAGCACTTTAATAAACTCATCCACAGGAAGTTGCTTATGAGTGAAACAAGAACAGTAAATATCATTTGCTGAGTCTGAACAATGGTCCATAAGGTATAACTGATTATCATGCTTTATTTTTAAGCTTCAGCTAAAGAAACTAGAGCTTAGAGAACCTTTATAACATGTTCAAAATTATAGTTAGTAAATGGGAATGTTAGAATGTGAAACCAATTCATGTGACTCTGAAGGCCATGTTTACCTGACCACCATCCTAAGGTATTTTCAAGAGAAAGAAACCATGTGAGGCATGAACAGTGAAAGGAACAGAGATTATCTCTAATGGTAAATTCCAAACATTGTGGTAGATGGATGTAGAAAGATTTGCTGAGAAGGGATAGCTTGAGAGTCTTTGAAAATCACAACATACAGGCAATTGTTGTCCTTTTAATTGTGATTTTGGAAACATACAATGGAAGAGAGGAACCAAGTTCACCAACTTTGGGCTCTGTTTCCCATGTCATTCTCCCCTTATCACCGTTATCCAAGAGCTGCAGTTGATTCTGGGCCAGTAATCAGTTTTCTTTTGTTCAATTATATATACATATTTTAATTAATTAATTAATTTTGAGAGAGAGAGCGAGAGGGAAAACAGACTCCTTGATGAGCAAGGAGCCTGATGCAGGCTCGATCTCACAACCCTGAGATCATGACCTGAGCTGAAATCAGAGTCATTACTCAACTCACTGAGCCACCCCAGGAACCCCTGTATATTTTATACTGAATTAGTTGTCAAGATCGTCAAGATTTTAAAATACGTTCATTATACATAAAAATTATGATTTCTAATATATTTTAAAAACTGAGAAATCTAGCAATACCGGGCTTGCATTTCCTCATGTCAACAAGAAGCCAGAACTGAGTAATGGCCAGGTCCTGTAGATGGGGCCTATACTTTTTCCAGTTTCTCACCATCCTTGCCCAGCCTGCTACCCTCATTCATGCTATATGTCTTGTACGGCTTCTGAGTGCAACCTGCATAGGTCTCTGCAGCTGTTTCTCTGATATAGGCATTTGGGACCCCTGATATTTCCACTCCTGCTATATAGCTAATGCAAGTTAGGTCTGTAGGCAGGCAGGGACTTGTCTCAAATGATAGTTCTGTATATCAGTGGCCATTTACTGAATGCTTAGAGCATGCATCAAAATCACCTGGAGGGCTTATTAAAACACCCCAGCTCCAGAGCTTTTAATTCAGTAGGTCTGGGGAGAGCCCAGGAGTTTGCATGTCCAATGCAGTCCCAGGGGATGCTGATACTGCTGATCCAAGGACCATACCTTGTGAACAGTGTTTAGGGAAAGTGTTTTTATGGTCGTGGACTGGATCACGGTAAAACTAATCCTCTGTCTTCTACCAGCTCTTGTTCTTTCTTGTGTAACTAGCTTTCTATTTTTTTTTCTTAAAATTATATATTTTATTTTCACCAAAATAAAACCTTTCTTTTTGTCTTATTTTCCTGGAATTTCTTCCACTCTTCAAGATCTCCCAGCTGGATTAAGAATTAAATGTGTATTAGATAGGGTCAACAGTTATCCACCTGGAATAACTTAAAGACAGGAAGGTAGTCTTGATGACACATAGACTTCCTTCCTGCCTTCATGCTATATTTTTCTTTTATGATATCTTTTCATGTCCTGCATCATGGTGATCATAAACTAGTGGATGCAGTCCAGATGCCCCCTGCACTACTGCCAATCCCAGCCAGATTTTAAAAACTAGGGGCTTTTCCATTTCCAACAGATAACAGTCCAAATTCATATCTTCTGCTAATCTATTTATACTACACAGATGGCTGGAATCATCCAGAAGAATCACACTTTGAAATCTGGAGAAAGTGAATGTACAGCAAGAAAAAAAATAGTTTGGCTTTTTTTCTCCTGGCCATTTTCCACTGTGTGTATATGCTTCATGTTCATATATAGACAGCTTTTTGTAGGGGGGCAGAGATGGGCCACCCCAAAATGTGTCACTTTGACGTATTTATTATTTTAAATAAAAGTTACTTCAAAAATAGCCAGTGCAGAAAGAATACCCTGACCCTTCTTTGTCTCCAAAAAACATAATAATAATTCTCCCATTTGGACAGTACCCTCCCTGTACCAGGAGGTAAAGTGATGTTCTTATCACTAAAGATAGGAAATTCAGAGCCGAGAAGGCTGCATAAACAACCTTTGTTAACTTTTATTAATTTACTATCCCAGACCAAGTTCTCTTTAGAATTCCTTACTAACATTCCTGAATATAAGTTTTCTTTGTCCTATAAGTTCTTCAACAAGTTTATTATCTTTATATAAAAAATATAAAAACTGCCTGCCTTGGCCATTTATTAGGTCTCCATTTCATTATTGGGCCTCCTTACACACATAATTAAACATTTTTTTCCCCCTCCTACTGATCTCCCTCATGCCAATGTCATTCTTAGATTAGCTGGGAGAATTTTGACAGGTAAATAAAAATTTTTCCTCCTCAACACTACTTTTGTTCAATGTGTAGCTCATTCCCCAAACCTCTCTTCAAATAAACTTCAGTATATGCCACGTGCTTTCAAATGTCTCTCAGTTCAGCTCAAATAAAGGCTGGCAAGATAGCAGGACTGAGAGGCATTGAGGAAAAGTAAGCCTGATGTGCAGTGGCTTCTAGCTTAAGCAATAAGCAATGACAGATTTCTGTGTAGCTAGTGTCAATTTTCTGTATCCTACTTCGTGCAAAGGCTGAAAGCACTTCTCTCCTGCAATGACCTTTCTGGCCTTCACTACATTTAATAGGTGATAGGAAGCGGAGGAGGGGAAGAGTCGGGGGAGGAGGAGGAGAGGAATAGGAAATGAGAACCAGGGAGACATATTTGTTAAGGGCTTCATTTAACAGGAATACTTAATGTTACAAAGATGTCCAGTTACCAATATGAGGAAAGATGCAACACTAGGTTTCTGATATTTTGATCAACAATATGTCTTTAGTTGCAGCTGTGTGCAACACTAGGATTTTCTGATATTTTGATCAACAATATGTCTTTATTTTTTTTTAAAGATTTTATTTATTTATTTGACAGACAGAGATCACAAGTAGGCAGAGAGGCAGGCAGAGAAAGAGAGGGGGAAGCAGGCTCCCTGCTGAGCAGAGAGCCCAATGCGGGGCTTGATCCCAGGACTCTGGGATCATGACCTGAGCCGAAGGCAGAGACTTAGCCCTCTGAGCCACCCAGGTGCCCCAACAATATGTCTTTAGTTGCAGCTGTGCATAAGGCACAGCAGGGCCCCAGATCTAGAAAAGATGGAAGCAAAGTGTTAAGTATGCATTAAATAAACAGAAACATGGAATAGTGGGTGGTATTATTTATTAAACACCAACATTGTACCAGATTCCATTTAAATCATAAAATTATAGTCCGTCAAAGTAACTTCAATTTCTATTTAATTATAAAGGTGTGCATTCTTGTAAGAAAACCCATTATGTAACCATGAAAATTTATGAAGCAGAGTATTTGTGTTTTCGTTGTTCATTTTGAAAAATGGTTCTGCATACAAAAATATCCTTATAAATAGAGGGTTCCGTTTATTGCATTTCAATTTTTATTTATAAGTCATTAGCTATTTGACTAAGAGGTGGTGTAAGACAGAAACTTAAAGCTAAAATCATTAGGATTTCAAAATACAGAAAAAGAATGTCAGAAATCATAAAGTGAGTTTCTGATGACTCATGATTTAGCTTAAAAAGGTTGATTAACGCACAGCATTTCAGATATAGCCTACCATGGTGTAAAGCAAAGTATAACTAAAATTTGAAAATAAGAAACTATTTAATGTGTTACTTTCCAGTGGGCAATAGAGGAATAAAGCTTTTCTATAAGTTTTCTAAGTGCTGTTCCATCACTTACTAAACATAAGATCTACTTTTAGTAATATGTACTTACATTTCAGGACATCATTAACAGCATTTTACTTATGTTAGAAAAAGGATCAGAATGCTTGCTCTTCCTTTCTCACTGTCTTTGTTTGAAAAAAGAACAAGATACATTAAAGAGTTGGTGTCAAGATAGGAAAAGTCTTCTAATGTGAACAGAATGGTCTTGGTAATGGTTTTTTCTTAACAAGTTTCCAGTAATAAGAATTTAGGGGCAGGAGGAGGGTGACAGAACAAATGATTTCTACTTAAAGGCTTCTTTCTTCCCTGTCATACAGGGAAGCAATTACTGAAGAAAATGCAGGAATGATGTTAAGGATCATCCAGATTTTTAGTCTTCTTTTAAGTCATCACCTAGTTATAATGGTTCTCCCAAGGTGGAAATGTGAACATATGAAAATTGAAGGGAAAAAAATGAACTGGTAACCCATCTACCTCTGGTTTTGAGTTAGCAAAACTACTTCAAAACCACTTCTCACTGGAAGATGTTTCCCCTCCTCCCCCTCCTCCTCCTCCTTCCTCTACTGTCTCTCTCTCACTTTCTCTCTCTCTCTCAACAAAACTTTATGAGGAAATGAAGTGATTCCTTAAGAACCCATTCCTGTCCCTCAATTTTTGATCATTAATATAGTTTGTGCTGTGATGAGCCCAAAGGCACAAAGTGGGAAGTGTTCCACAAGGTGTAACAAATGAACCTTCCTTCAAGATACCAGGTACCTCTGTGTGTGTGTGAAAAGCAATTTTTTAAAGAATATCTGAGTGGTCTTGGTTTTTCTAATATGTGTGAGTGCTCCATTAAATTTAGCAATGTCTTATTAAAAGATTTTAATTGCTATAGATCAAGTCGTTTACTTTATATAAAAATGGAGTAGCCAGAAGCTTCCCATACCTTTTATTCTATAGTCTCAGGACTACCAACTATCTCAGTAGGTCAGTCTCAATCTACTTAGATAAATGACAGTTTATAATATATTTGATTTTCTGACATGTTCCTCTCACCCTAAACCATGGATGTAAAAACAAAACATGACTTTTACATCATTCCTAATGTGAATTTGATCTCACTGGAAGGGTTGTGTGTGTTTTAGCAGGTTGACCCTCTTCTAAGAACTGGTAGCAATTCTTAAATATAATTCTTCAGATTTATTTTAGTTTTGTTCATGGATTTTAGCTGAAACAAGTGACACATCCTGGAAAACTTATAATAAGCTAAAATAGTTTCTGAGATGATGCCTCAAGTGACTTATAATGTCCCTACCAGTTGTGGTTATTAACCTCTAACATGAGTTCCTCGCCTAAGTGAAGTTTAAGCCTCCATAATCCCTCACTCATTTTATTCCCAAAGTGTAAGGTATTTCTATAGACAGTAATTGGACTATATTTTCTCGAAATGAAGTCTTATAGGAGAGATCTGAATAACCCAGTACTGGGTGAATATGCTTTTCTCCTGGCTTTCTTCCCACAGGAGAAAGATACATGCTATGCATGAACATTGTCTTCCTTCATTTTGGAGGGATGATACTTGAGATGGGGTTAGGGCTTTTGTTGTAAGGGGGGGAGAACAAACACAGCTTGATTTTGTTCTAAGCTTCTATGTTTAACCTACTTAGGAAAACAAATCCATAAGAGAAGAGAACTTACGCACTAGTTAACAATTAAATATAATTTACCTCTTTAATTTAAAAAAAAATCTGTGTTCTTATCTCAGTCAGCTTTCTCTGTGGAAAAATAATTAGCTAAAGGTAAATTTGGGGCTGTACTATATTCTGCCCAATATCATTTTGGTTGGCAGAATAATGGCCTCCTAAATATGTCCTTGAGTGTTCATAGTCATCAGAAACTATGAATGTGTTATGTCACATGCCAACTGGGACTAAGGCTGCAGATTGAATTAAGGTTGCTAAACAGTTGACCTTAAAATAAGGAGATTATCTTGGATTATCTAGGTGGGCCCACTGTAGTTATAAGCATCTTTTAATGGAGAAAAGAGTGGTAAACAAGATGACAGTGTGAAAAGACTTGACTGGGCATTGCTGCTTTTGAAGATGGTAGGGGGCACAAGGTGAGGAATGCAGGCAGCCTCTAGAGGTTAGAAAATGTGGGAAAATACATTCTCCTCTAGAGCCTCCAGAGAGGAAGACCGCTCCATCAACTTCTTGGTTTTAGCCCAGCAAGACCCATGTTGGATTTCTGATTTCTAAAATTGAAAGATAATACATCTGTGTTGTTTTAAGCCATTAAGTTAATGATAATCTTCTACAACAAAAATAGGAAACCAATACAACTATGAAGTATCATCTTAATGGAACCCCCAACCCAAACTATATTCTAACATTCATCAGGGTCAAGTAGCCCATTTTGAGATCATGTGCACCAGGTGCTTAGGATTCTAATGTCCATCTTCCTTTTGTCAACCTCATTTTCTCTTAGTCACTTCTTTTTCTTTGAGTTTTTACCTTGGTCAAGTGACTCAATATGAGAGATAAGAAAGTGAAATGGTTAACAGTGTAGGGAATTTTATCACAGAGTAAAGGAAATAATCATGATCCAGATTGGTTTGAGTGTGTGTGTGTGTGTGTGTGTGCATGCAGAATTTTATCAACTTGAATTATATAACAAAAATTTGTGAAAAAAGGCATGATACTTTTTAAAAAATTTATTACTTTAAAACAAGATGTGGAAACAAAAAATGAACTCTGTTTTAAAAAGGCAATGACTAAAAAAGTCCTATTTCTCCAATGATTAGTTCAGATCAACAAACTGTGTTTCATATGATGGTCTTCTGGAAAGAACAGCCAAATTTTGGGGTCGTAGTCCAAAAATCACTGGCCAATAACCTTGAATGTATAACCTGATTTGATATAGTACTCAAGGATGGGTAATAATGTTCCCTTTGTTTGATCAGTAAATATTTTACCCCAGGAAGGCTTGATCTTAAGTAGGACAATGACTAAAAAATGAATATAATATCAATACTTTTACAAAAACTGCATTTATACAGTGTGCTTGCTTGATTGTCCTGCTTGGGGTATGTTTCGTCTATTTAGAAGTTTCTTTTACACTTAAGATGATGACTTAGTGCATTTATAAATTTGATATATTAAATTTATTTGAATTTTTTAAATGCTTATATTTTGCTTATTAAAGTCATAAGTTTTTCCTTTCAGACATTTGAAGTGCTTGAGAGAATAGGATATAATAAGCTATAAACATAGTTTGAGATATTTAGGGAAATCTCTCAACTATGTGTGTAAATGGGGTTGATTATTCCTAGACAAGACTTCTTAAGATCTAAATTCTTTAAACTTACAAACAAATTTATCATTCATAAAATATAAGTAGAAGTGTAATTACTCAAATAAAATTGCTATATTTTTAAATGAAATAAGATTTTTAAGCTGACAAGACTAAAGGAAAAGTGAGTTTTGAAATGTATTATATTAACAGATTAATGATACATTAAAGAGAACTAATCACAAATAGATATTTGTGCTCTTAACCACTCCTTCCAGCAATTAAAAACCTTCACTGACAATTCATAGAGGAGATTTGAGGGGAGAAAGACTTTTGGATGAATTTCAAATATACAGGATTTATTCAGCACATTTATTGAATGCTTATGTGTTAGGCGCTGTGCTAGGTACTAGTAATAAAGGGCTTAGAACAATGCTTGACATGTGGATATGCTCAGTAAGTATTGACTATTATTATGCATAGAAGCCATCCCTGTGCCCCTCACCCCTTACCTAGCATATAGTGTGTATGTGCATATATCTCTCTATGTCTATATCTATCTCTTTCTATCACCAGGAAGGGAAGGAAAAGAGAACATGAAAACTAGTAGAGATTTAAGGTGCTTCTTTGTTAATTTGCAAAAGACACATGCCTGTGTGCACACACACAAACACATATGCAAATCTGGTGTGAACCTTGAAACACTCAGTTTATGACCAGTCCTTTGGAGTGAAATATGAAAATAAATCTCTGAGATCAGAATGTAAGAATTGGAAGGGGCAGCTGCTTTGCTTTAGTCTATCAAACTTTTTGATAGATAAGAAAATGGAGGTCCTGGGAAATGACATGACTTGCTCAATACCCATACTGAAGACAAACAAAACCAGACACTAGTTAATTGGGGAAGGACAGATTTTAATTGGTAATAACTATTATAATAAGGAGGAAATCCACCATGAACTGAACTCAGCCTCCATTTGTTCAGCCTTGACCCGGCATTTTAAAGGGAGAATGAGAAAGAGGGAGGAGCCAAGTTGGGGGGTGCGGGAGAGACAGGGAAGTGAGGTATTAGAGAGGGTAAGTCAGTATTAATGTGATTGAGTCAGCTGCCTGCTAGCCATCAATGATCCAAATTAGGGTTCCATCCTCCCACAGATACATCCTCAGGTGTTGGCTGAAATGGACAGTAGTTTTTTTGGCAGCCTTGAGTTTTTCTCAGGTAAGCACTCTAAGGAGGGATATTGCCTTGAACTATTAGAAACTAGGTTGGTGTTTTGTTCAAGTCTTTACAGGCCAAGGTTGAGGCTTAGTGGAGAAGAGACCCCAGAGGAGATTGGCTAGGGTTTGGTTAATAAGAGAATCTTTGTCACCCTTCAGTGATTTTTTTCCACATGTGAGATTTCTGCCTGCATTGTAACCATTATCATTACCATCCTGGTAATGACAACTGTACAAGAGATGATCTGAAAAGATTTTACCAAAAAAAAAAAAAAAGGCTTCTTTCATCTTTGTTAAGTGGAAATGTACCCCACTTCACAGCTACGGAGCTCCAGTCCAGCTGGCAGGTTGAAAGGTGTGTCTTTGTGCTCAGGAGAGCTGGCTGCTTACATTCCAACTATGTTCTCTGAATTTAGTATGAAACCCATTGTGTCTATAAATAATGTCCTCACACTCAGTAGGTGCACTCCATTCCCATTATCGTTTCTACGCCAACCCATATTGCCCGTGTCCTGTTGGAGTGTACTGTGTTCTCTTCTGAAACAATCAGAACATCAACCCCTAATAAATACCACACTCTCTTGTTATTACCACACTGTTACATTCAGCTTCTGAAATAGAACCAAGAAATATACAATGAAGTATTGGGCTTGTTCACTATTGTATTCATCAATCCTTAAATTATTTAAGCCTAAGGTATCCTAGTTCTCTCCATAACCTAGTCTAGGTCTGCCTTTTGAAGGCTTTCACCTTTGTTAGAATATATTTAAATATTTGGTCAATATTAGCTCTTTCATAGAATGAGTCTGCAAATTCATCATCCATTAAGAGAAACAAGGCTTCTACTTATTGTCCCCAGTGCAACTTCATCAGGTTCAAAGTGGTGACCCTTTTAGTGCACAGATCATTTCCTTTTCCTTTTCCCAAAAGATGGCCTGTCTTTTAGATCTGTTTCAGATTGTTTCTTCTGTCTACAGTAAATCCCCAACCCCATTCTTGTGGGGCTAATTGGAGTTACAAAATAGAAGGCAGCATTCTTACAGAGTTTAGATCACACTCTTAGATGTGCCTTTATTAATTCTATTTAAGCCACTTTGTTTTCATTCTTGGGAAATCCTTTGAAAAGTTTAAAACTCTTTTCCCCCTGTAATTTTGGCTCAATTTGTCAGAGTACTGAATAAGATGCATGAAGGTGAATGCACTTTTTTCTTTCTTTTCTTTTTAAAAACATATGTTCTGTCTCTCCTCTCATTTGTACAGTTTTCCTGCCCTGGGTGAGATGAGTGGTATGAACACAATTTTGCTCTCATCTATCCCTGTGTTTTGTTTTTCTCTTCTATTTCAGTTTCCTATCCTTATGACTCCTTTACTTTCATTTTTCTTCTCCTTGACTCCAGTAAAACATAAATGTCACTACCCTGTTCTGGTATTTTTCTCAGTGTAGCCGACTTCCACACTGGCTGGCAGGTTTCTAGTCTGCGAATGGGCTGTTAGGTGAACATCTGGGGAGAGGAATTAAGGGTTAGATGATTATACTTATAAATAGCCCCTTTGTGTTCACTGAGTTCAGTAAAATCTGGTTTAAAACTTTTTATTTATTTATTTATTTTTTTTTTTACCAAAACAGCAACTCTTGTGCTGAACTCAGAAATTATGTTGTTATCCTCAGGGTGCCTGGGTAGCTCAGTCAGTTAAGTGACCAACTCTTTGTTTTGGCTCAGGTCATGACCCCTGAGTCTTGGGATGGAGCTCCACATCAGGCTCTGTGCTTGGCAGGAAGTCAGCTTAAGGATTCTCTCCCTTGTCTTCTGTCTCCTCCCCCTTAAAATAAATTAAGTATTTTTAAAAACTTTAAAAAAAAGTACTGTAGGGTGCCTGGGTGGCTTAGTGGGTTAAAGCCTCTGCCTTCAGCTTGGATCGTGATCCCAGGGTCCTGGGATCGGGCCCCACATCAGTCTCTCTGCTCAGCGGGGAGCCTACTTCCCCCTCTCTCTCTGCCTACTTGTGATCTCTCTCTGTCAAATAAATAAATATATAAAATCTTTAAAAAAAAGTACTGTTGTTATCCTTTATTTTATTTATAAGTTGATGAATCTGATATATATAATTTGATGAATCTGATGTATCTGTAGTAGTAGTAATAGTAATAGTAGTAGTAATGTGGACTCTGTGGACCATAGAAGCAGAGTATGCATTAAAAACAGGAAGGGCACGTGACTCTGTCTTTCCAAGGATACATTACCCATTCAGTATCTGAACTTGAGAGTCATTAACACTACCATAAAAATCACTGGACCCAATTGTGGGATAGAGACATAAAAATGTGATGTGAGGGGTGCCAGGATGGCAAAGTTGGTTGAGCTTGGGACTCTTGATTTCCACTCAGGTCATGATTTTGGGTTCATGGGATTGAGCCCTGCATCAGGCTCCACACTCAGTGCAGGGTCTGCTTAAGTTTCTCTCCCCCTCTCCCTCTGCTCCTCCCTCTACTTCTGTCTCTAAAATAAATAAATCTTTAAAAAAAATGAGATGTGAGATATTGGAAAGAGTCTCTTTAGATAATTTCATGCAGGGAATCATCTCTGAAGATAAAGAAGTCATTCTATCAAGAACAACAATATGTGATTTATGTAACCTTGTTTCAAAATATGTGTTCTAGAAAAATGCCTTATGACTACTTATGAATCAGAACTGCCAAAGGAAAGGGGTGATGGGTAAATTTACATTTTCTGTGCAGATTAGAATTGTAAGAGATTATCTTCAAAGACAAGTAGTTGAAATTTAGTGAACTGGTCAAGTGAGAAAAAAAAAAATCTTTGCTGGTGAGGAACAGCCAGGGAATTGATGCTCCCAAACCTGGAGAACTTGTTGTCATAAACATATGTCTCCTTCCTACTCTGGACCATGAAAAGGAATTGATATAAGGTACTACAGGAGAATATTCCCAAGGTCTTATAACGTATTAGCATAAAGCTATCATAAGGAATATATCCTCTTTAAAGTAATGCTTCTAATGAGTTGTTATTGGCACCAACTATGCTAAGACATTGTGTTACGTATTGATGCTAGCTTGGGTGTACTTAATAACGTATGGTTTATAGTGCACCTTCACATAGTCTATCTCATTGGACTCTAACACTAGTCTTAGGGAAGGCAGTTGCCATGTGATAGATGAAAAATGAAGCTTATATAGGTTATGTGAGTTCCCATGGTCATGTGGTGGATATGGGCCAGTGCTTTTATTAAAATCTTCGGCTCGGATTCCTCATTCATCTGGCTTTCTCTCAGCATCCTTTTCTTAAAATAGTAGTTACTGTGGAAAGACTCAAACACTCAAGGACCAAAGCATGAAGAAAGAACCACATTTCATAATTATGGGTTTCTTAAATAAATGCTTTATATCTTTAAATCAGAATTTGGCAAACTGAGGCTTATGGACCAAATGTAGCCCTCTGCTTATTTTTGCAAATGCAGTTTAATTGGAACACAGCTATGCCCATTCATTTATGAATTGTCAATGGCTGTTTTTGAGTTATAATAGCAGAGGTAAGTAGTTGCAATAGAGACCATATGGCCTGCAAAGACCAAAATATCTACAATCTGCCTTTACAGAAGAAATTTCTCAGCCCTCACTCTAAATCACTATCTAAACAGTATATCATCTCTTCAAGCATGCTCTATCAGTTAATATTTACCTTTAAGGAAGAGTTCTTCAAATTTTTACACTAGAGTTCTTAGGAAAAACGTTTTCTCAATTACTGAATCTTTGAGGCTTTGATTCTGGAAGATGTTGTAAATATGCATGACTTATGGTTACATGGATACCAAGTAACATCTAGCAGCCAGCCTTCAAAACGCAAACTGATAAAAATGATGTCAAACATCACAAGAGTACAATTAATAGAATTGGAATCAAACATGAGGACTGTATCATTTACTGGATAACTATGAACTATGGGATGATTTGTCCTTATGCATTTTCATCCTCAATGCTTACAGGAATAGAGCCAGCTACCACTGTCCTGCCATCATGTGGATTCCCTGATCAGTAGGCTGCCTCTGTGGGATTCTGTCTAACTGCTCTGTCCAAACTGGTCAGTGTTTTGGAAATTAGAAACAAGGGGAGATTTTTATGTTCATATCCGATTATTGGCTAAATTTTTGTCATTTTTAAAGTACTTATGCATCAGCACATTGACTTTTTTAATGTGTATATTGACTGATTTTAATTCCTTCAGGACAATGATTGTTTCATATTTTTATGTTCTGTAGTGGCATCTGCTTAGAGACCAATAGTCTAGACAGTTTTCTCTGAACAGGCTTAGGGAGCCACATTAACTTAGAATGTTCTGATGAAAACATTCTGTTCTTTGTTTGGTCTGTCACTTTGCATTGGCAGCCAAGAGTTTCCCACTTTAAAGCAACAGTTCCTTCTTTTTTTTTTTTTTTTCCCCCCTTTTAAAAAAAAAAAAAAAAAAAAAAGCAAAAACAAACAGACAAACAAAAAACAATGCCCAAGCACTTTGGTATTTTGCTTAATTTGGAACTATGAAAATGGTAGTTTATTCAAATTAGTCTCTGTGTTTTGATGTTAGAAGATA
Source organism: Lontra canadensis (assembly GCF_010015895.1). Classification (NCBI taxonomy): domain Eukaryota; kingdom Metazoa; phylum Chordata; class Mammalia; order Carnivora; family Mustelidae; genus Lontra; species Lontra canadensis. The sequence continues at coordinate 8,910,784 of NW_022631014.1, forward strand.
GACCTTCTGCCCCAATGGCAGTCTGCAGAGCTGTAACAGATAGGATCCCACTCTATGAATTGGAGCCAGGGAGGCAACTTGATGAGCAGGCCAAGTTGGCCCCCTGTGTTCTTTGCCTCCTCTTTCTATATCTGTGTCCTCTCTTTCAGTAGCTTTCCCTGCCAGTGCTATCTCCAGCTGCACAAAGCTTGTGTGCTGCCCATATCCCTACTTTCCCAGTGCAAACCTGATCTAGAACTCTTAATACAAACACATCAGTTTAATAACAAATTAATTTTCTAAGAAATGTTTAAATAAAATAATAAAGATTAAAGCATCACTTCGAAAATGCAACAAATAAACATTTTGTGAATTATTAAGGATGTATTTTAGCAACTTTGTTAATTAGCCAATGGTGGAAATAGTTAGGGAATGAACTTTTCTGAGTCTCTGTAAGGCATATGACCATAGTGACTTCCTATGCATGAATTCGATCTTGAGAATCATTCCAGGACTGGGATAGTAGATGGGAAGATACAAGGAACCAAATAGAGTTGACTGCAATGGACCAGACCCTGGAATCTAGGTTATAACAATGGGTGTGACTGGTAATTAAATTCACTCCAACAAAGCCAGATTTATGTGTTCCTTTAAACTGGAAGACAGTGCTGAGTCTCAGCACCAGGGGATCCCACAGACAAGGCAGTTTCTAAGTGCACTGCACCATTTCTAGTTACCAGATAGATTATAAATTCTAAGTAGGTAGCCTTGTCTTAGCATCCTGAAGTTCTACTCAGACCAGAGGAGATGGACATACAGCAAGTCAGAAAATACGAGCTTCACAGGTGTGAGCGAGAGTTGAGCCAGGCTCACTTAGGTGGATCTACCGTAAGGGTGTGCTGTGGTCTTGACCCCAGATCTTAGAATGATGCTCTAGTTTAATTCATTCAGCATAGAGTAGCTAGATGAGTATTGTCAGGTTCTGATTGGCAGCCAGAAAAACAACTACACAGAGGGTGGTGGTGAAGGGCAAGACTCTGTCCATATTACTCTAAATGAATTAAATTTAAATTAAATTGTATCTGTCTGACTTACTAAGTATGATCCTGCTGGATGTGCTAGTCTAACATAATGTTCTTCTGGTACTATTTCAACTGGCTTTGGACTTTATCATTGGCAGCAGCTGTTCATTATACAATGGGGACTTCCTGATGCAGGAGGGCCTCATCACAGTCATAAAAGGGAAGATAAGGGAAGGGAAGTTGATCCAATTACTTTGGCTACACAATAAATCATCCAAAAATTTAGTTGCATAAAGGAACTTGTTATTGTGCTCACGGATTCTGCAGGTCAGGAATTTGGACAATGCCCAGTAGAGATGACTTGCCTTTGCCCCTTGATACCTGGGGCTTCAACTGGAGAAACAAACATTTGGGGTAACTTGACAGCTGGACCAAGATCTTCTATAGGCATCTTGACTCACCAGTCTGGCACTGTGAATGCTTGACTCAGCAGAGGATGCTTAACCACAACACATGCACGTGGCTTTCTCATGTGACATGAGCATCCTCACAGCCCAGCAGCTTCAGGGTAGTTGGACTTCAACACAGAGGTTCAGGGTTCCAAAAGTTAATGTCCCTGCAAACAAAGCACAGGCTGCATTGTCTTGTAGGACCCGGCTTCAGAAGTCACACACCGTCACTTTTGCTTTACTCACCTGGTTGGATCACAAGGTGGCCCAGATTCCAGGGAGAAAGGATAAAAGCCTCCATCTTTTAATGGAAGGAGTAGCTAAGATTTTGCCTCCCCCGCAGCCTACAATCTCCAATTCCAAACTTAGTTTGAATGGTGGGAAAGCAAATCAACTCTCCTAGATGAATTTCAACTTATGGAAACTCCCCAAGGTATTTTTGTCCATTTTTATGATTTTTTTTAATTTCTAGGCAAAAATTATCTTAAACAATTCTGACATTATAATACGGAATAAAGAAAACAGAAAATTTTCCCTAATGCCATGGCCAAGAGGAAACTAAAGCTTTAAAGATTAGATAATGACCTAGAATGGGGAAGAAAAGCAACCTTTTTTGCTAACTCACTTTATATCTAGAAAAATGCTGATTACCAAGAGGTTGAGTATGTCAGAAGGGGAGACAGAGGGCTGTAGAAAGTGGCTGGCAGGGGATCCTAAGTGGCTCAGTCGTTAAAACATCTGTCTTCAGCTCAGGTCATGATCTCGGGGTCCTGGGATTGAGCCCAGCATTGGGCTCCCTGCTCTGGGGGAGGCTGGCTTCTCCCTCTCCCACTCTCCATGCTTGTGTTCCCTCTCTCACTGTCTCTTGCTCTCTGTCAAATAAATAAAATCTTAGAAAAAAAAAATGAAACTGGCTGGCAGATGGAAGGTTATGGGACCACAAGAATGTGAAGTAGAATAACCCACTGGGAGTAATCCACCGGGAGTTAATGCATTGCACATATCACTGGGGCAACAGAATCATCCCTACCTGAAATGGCCCCAAATAAAATTGCAACTTGCCTTCTTCTCTGTTATTATCTACATCAGAAATTCAGATTGCTGGGCCTTGACTCTTACAGTTTCTAGTAACTAAGGTAATGTTTATTTGTTTGTTTGTCTGTTTTCCAGAATAGCATATGGCTCTGAAGCATAAATCTGCAATTAACCCTCCAAAACAACTTGTGATGATGTACTGTTTGGCATTACCAACTTCTGTTTTTTTCCAGGTGCCAAATATATAGAGCTCTTAAAATACACCAGGCAATCAAAATGCCACTTTGGAATATTTCCTTCCCCATTGGGTTTTGTTTTATTTTTTATTTTGTGGTGTTTTATTTTATGGTGTTTTATGATTTTTTTTTTTTTGGTTTTGTGTTTTTTTTTTCTATCATCTTTCTAAAATGGGAGAAAAAGAGATGAAAATAGGTAAAGGAAATAATTCTGACAGCTAGAAGACATAACAGAAACCCACTTACTTTTAAAAAAAATATCCTGTAGTGCTCATGTTAGGGATGAGTTTTGGGCATATTGGTTCCATGGCAGTTTTTAGAAGGACAAGACTCCGCTGTCAGGTAATGGAGGCTCATGAAACTACTTGGTATGCCACAGGAAACTGAAGAACAACCTTAGCCAGATGAGACCTCTTTGTTGAGTTCAACATGTGGGTTCCTTGTTGGCAGAGAGTTGTCCATAACTGTCCAACTTTAGTGTTTGGAAAGAAATCCAATTGGCTTCAATGGTACCTTTGCTTGAGTTAGAAGTCAATGAACGCTTCCTGAGAACTTACAGAAGGTACAGAGCTGGGGCAATTTCACATACAGAAATTAACTGGGCTTCTGACTTAGCAGAAACGGAGGTTCATTTAGGATGTAAACATTCTTTTTTTTTTAAATTTTAATTTTTAATTTTTTATAAACATATTTTTATCCCCAGGGGTACAGGTCTGTGAATCGCCAGGTTTACACACTTCACAGCACTCACCATAGCACATACCCTCCCCAATGTCCATAGCCCCACTCCCCCAGCCCCCTCCCCCCAGCAACCCTCAGTTTGTTTTGTGAGATTAAGAGTCACTTATGGTTTGTCTCCCTCCCAATCCCATCTTGTTTCATTTACTCTTCTCCTACCCCCTTAACCCCCATGTTGCATCTCCTCTCCCTCATATCAGGGAGATCATATGATAGTTGTCTTTCTCCGATTGACTTATTTCGCTAAGCATGATACCCTCTAGTTCCATCCACGTTGTCGCAAATGGCAAGATTTCATTTCTTTTGATGGCTGCATAGTATTCCATTGTGTATATATACCACATCTTCTTTATCCATTCATCTGTTGATGGACATCTAGGTTCTTATCATAGTTTGGCTATTGTAGACATTGCTGCTATAAACATTTGGGTGCACGTGCCCCTTCGGATCACTACGTTTGTATCTTTAGGGTAAATACCCAGTAATGCAATTGCTGGGTCATAGCGTAGCTCTATTTTCAACATTTTGAGGAACCTCCATGCTGTTTTCCAGAGTGGTTGCACCAGCTTGCATTCCCACCAACAGTGTAGAAAGGTTCCCCTTTCTCCCCATCCTCGCTAGCATCTGTCATTTCCTGACTTGTTAATTTTGGCCATTCTGACTGGTGTGAGGTGATATCTCATTGTACTTTTGATTTGTATTTCCCTGATGCCGAGTGATATGGAGCACTTTTTCATGTGTCTGTTGGCCATCTGAATGTCTTCTTTGCAGAAATGTCTGTTCATGTCTTCTGCCCATTTCTTGATTGGTTATTTGTTCTTTGAGTGTTGAGTTTGCTAAGTTCTTTATAGATTCTGGACACTAGCCCTTTATCTGATATGTCGTTTGCAAATATCTTCTCCCATTCTGTCAGTTGTCTTTTGGTTTTGTGAACTGTTTCCTTTGCTGTGCAAAAGCTTTTGATCTTGATAAAATCCCAAGAGTTCATTTTTGCCCTTGCTTCCCTTGCCTTTGGCGATGTTCCTAGGAAGATGTTGCTGTGGCTGAGGTCGAAGAGGTTGCTGCCTGTGTTCTCCTCAAGGATTTTGATGGATTCCTTTCTCACATTGAGGTCCTTCATCCATTTTGAGTCTATTTTCGTGTGTGGTGTAAGGAAATGATCCAATTTCATTTTTCTGCATGTGGCTATCCAATTTTCCCAACACCATTTATTGAAGAGGCTGTCTTTTTTCCATTGGACATTCTTTCCTGCTTTGTCGAAGAGTAGTTGTCCATAGAGTTGAGGGTCTATTTCTGGGCTCTCTATTCTGTTCCATTGATCTATGTGTCTGTTTTTGTGCCAGTACCATGCTGTCTTGAGGATGACAGCTTTGTAATAGAGCTTGAAATCCGGGATTGTGATGCCACCAACTTTGGCTTTCTTTTTCAATATTCCTTTGTCTATTCGAGGTCTTCTCTGGTTCCATATAAATTTTAGGATTATTTGTTCCATTTCTTTGAAAAAAATGGATGGTACTTTGATAGGAATTGCATTAAATGTGTAGATTGCTTTAGGTAGCATAGACATTTTCACAATATTTATTCTTCCAATCCAGGAGCATGGAACATTTTTCCATTTCTTTATGTCTTCCTCAATTTCTTTCATGAGTACTTTATAGTATTCTGAGTATAGAATCTTAGCCTCTTTGGTTAGGTTTATTCTTAGATATCTTATAGTTTTGGGTGCAATTGTAAATGGGATTGACTCCTTAATTTCTCTTTCTTCTGTCTTGTTGTTGGTGTAGAGAAAAGCAACTAATTTCTGTGCGTTGATTTTATATCCTGACACTTTACTGAATTCCTGTACAAGTTCTAGCAGTTTTGGAGTGGAGTCCTTTGGGTTTTCCACATATAGTATCATATCATCTGCAAAGAGTGATAGTTTGACTTCTTCTTTGCCGATTTGGATGCCTTTAATTTCCTTTTGTTGTCTGATTGCTGAGGCTAGGACTTCTAGTACTATGTTGAATAGCAGTGGTGATAATGGACATCCCTGCCGTGTTCCTGACCTTAGCAGAGAAGCTTTCAGTTTTTCTCCATTGAGAATGATATTTGCGGTGGGTTTTTCATAGATGGCTTCGATAATATTGAGGTATGTGCCCTCTATCCCTACACTTTGAAGAGTTTTGATCAAGAAGGGATGCTGTACTTTGTCAAATGCTTTTTCAGCATCTATTGAGAGTATCATATGGTTCTTGTTCTTTCTTTTATTAATGTATTGTATCACATTGATTGATTTGCGGATGTCAAACCAACCTTGCAGCCCTGGAATAAATCCCACTTGGTTGTGGTGAAAAATCCTTTTAATGTACTGTTGAATCCTATTGGCTAGTATTTTGGTGAGAATTTTCGCATCTGTGTTCATCAAGGATATTGGTCTGTAGTTCTCTTTTTTGATGGGATCCTTGTCTGGTTTTGGGATCAAGGTGATGCTGGCCTCATCAAATAAGTTTGGAAGTTTTCCTTCCATTTCTATTTTTTGGAACAGTTTCAGGAGAATAGGAATTAGTTCTTCTTTAAATGTTTGGTAGAATTCCCCCGGGAAGCCGTCTGGCCCTGGGCTTTTGTTTGTTTGGAGATTTTTGATGACTGTTTCAGTCTCCTTACTAGTTATGGGTCTGTTCAGGCTTTCTATTTCTTCCTGGTTCAGTTGTGGTAGTTTATATGTCTCTAGGAATGCATCCATTTCTTCCAGATTGTCCAATTTGTTGACGTAGAGCTGCTCATAGTATGTTCTTTAATTGTCTGTATTTCTTTGATGTTCGTTGTGATCTCTCCTCTTTCATTCATGATTTTATTTATTTGGGTCCTTTCTCTTTTCTTTTTGATAAGTCTGGCCAGGGGTTTATCAATCTTATTAATTCTTTCAAAGAACCAGCTCCTAGTTTCATTGATTTGTTCTATTGTTTTTTTGGTTTCTATTTCATTGATTTCTTCTCTGCCCTTTATGATTTCTCTTCTCCTGCTGGGTTTAGGGTTTGTTTCTTGTTCTTTCTCCAGCTCCTTTAGGTGTAGGGTTAGGTTGTGTACCTGAGACCTTTCTTGTTTCTTGAGAAAGGCTTGTACCACTATATATTTTCCTCTCAGGACTGCCTTTGTTGTGTCCCACTGATTTTGAACCGTTGTGTTCTCATTATCATTTGTTTCCATGATTTTTTTTAATTCTTCTTTAATTTCCTGGTTGACCCATTCATTCTTTAGAAGGATGCTGTTTAGTCTCCATGTAATTGGGTTTTTTCCAAATTTCCTCTTGTGATTGAGTTCTAGCTTCAGAGCATTGTGGTCTGAAAATATTCAGGGAATGATCCCAATCTTTTGATACCGGTTGAGACCTGATTTAGGACCGAGGATGTGATCTATTCTGGAGAATGTTCCATGTGCACTAGAGAAGAATGTGTATTCTGTTGCTTTGGGATGAAATGTTCTGAATATATCTGTGATGTCCATCTGGTCCAGTGTGTCATTTAAGGCCTTTATTTCCTTGTTGATCTTTTGCTTGGATGATCTGTCCATTTCAGTGAGGGGAGTGTTAAAGTCCCCTACTATTATTGCATTATTGTTGATGTGTTTCTTTGATTTTGTTATTAATTGGTTTATATAGTTGGCTGCTCCCACGTTAGGGGCATAGACATTTAAAATTATTAGATCTTCTTGTTGGACAGAAACTTTGAGTATGATGTAGTGTCCTTCCTCATGTCTTATTATAGTCTTTGGCTTAAAATCTAATTGATCTGATATAAGGATTGCCACTCCTGCTTTCTTCTGATGTCCATTAGCATGGTAAATTCTTTTCCACCCCCTCACTTTAAATCTGGAGGTGTCTTCGGGTTTAAAATGAGTTTCTTGTAGGCAACATATAGATGGGTTTTGTTTTTTTATCCATTCTGATACCCTATGTATTTTGATTGGGGCATTTAGCCCATTAACATTCAGGGTAAGTATTGAGAGATATGAATTTAGTGCCATTGTATTGCCTGAAAGGTGACTGTTATTGTTTATTGTCTCTGTTCCTTTCTGATCTACTACTTTTAGGGTCTCTCTTTGCTTAGAGGAGCCCTTTCAATATTTCCTGTAGAGCTGGCTTGGTGTTTGCAAATTCTTTCAGTTTTGTTTGTCCTGGAAGCTTTTAATCTCTCCTTCTATTTTCAATGATAGCCTAGCTGGATATAGTATTCTTGGCTGCATGTTTTTCTCGTTTAGTGCTCTGAATATATCATGCCAGCTCTTTCTGGCCTGCCAGGTCTCTGTGGATAAGTCTGCTGCCAATCTAATGTTTTTACCATTGCATGTTACAGACTTCTTTTCCCAGGCTGCTTTCAGGATTTTCTCTTTGTCACTAAGACTTGTAAATTTGACTATTAGGTGGCAGGGTGTGGACCTATTCTTATTGATTTTGAGGGGGGTTCTCCGAACCTCCTGGATTTTGATGCTTGTTCCCTTTGCCATATTGGGGAAACTTTCTCCAATAATTCTCTCCAATATACATTCTGCTCCCCTCTCTCTTTCTTCTTCTTCTTCTGGAATCCCAATTATTCGAATGTTGTTTTGTCTTATGGTGTCACTTATCTCTCAAATTCTCCCCTCGTGGTCCAGTAGCTGTTTGTCCCTCTTTTGCTCAGCTTCTTTATTCTCTGTCATTTGGTCTTCTATATCACTAATTCTCTCTTCTGCCTCATTTATCCTAGCAGTGAGAGCCTCCATTTTTGATTGCACCTCATTAATAGCTTTTTTTATTTCAACTTGGTTAGATTTTAGTTCATTTCTCCAGAAAGAGCTTTTATATCTCCCGAGAGCGTTTCTCTAATAACTTCCATGCCTTTTTTGAGCCCGGCTAGAACCTTGAGAATCATCATTCTCAACTCTAGATCTGACATATTACCAATATCTGTATTGATTAGGTCCCTAGCCTTCGGTACTGCCTCTTATTCTTTTTTTTTTTTTTTTTTTTTGTGGTGAATTTTTCTGCCTTGTCATTTTGTCCAGATAAGAGAATATGAAGGAGCAAGTAAAATACTAAAAGGGTGGCAACAACCCCTGAAAAATATGCTTTAACCAAATCAGAAGAGATCCCAAATCTTGAGGGGATAGAAAGGGGATAAAAAGAGGTTCAGAAAGGAAAAAAAAAAAAAAAAAGAATGAAAAGAAACAATGAAAAAAAGAAAACGAATAAAGAAAATATATAAAAAAAAGAAAATATATATATATATATTAGATAAACTAGTTAAAAAACATTAAAAAAGAGAAGGGTAAAAGTTAAAAAAAATAGCAGAAGAAGAGAAAAAAAATTGAAAAAGAAAAAATAAATTAAATTAACTGCAAGGCTAAAGAATCATGGGGAGAAAGCCATGAGTTCCATGCTTTGCTTTCTCCTCCTCTGGAATTCCACTGCTCTCCTTGGTATTGAAACTGCACTCCTTCGTAGGTGAACTTGGTCTTGGTTGCGTTTCTTATTGATCTTCTGGGGGAGGGGCCTGTTGTAGTGATTCTCAAGTGTCTTTGCCCCAGGTGGAGTTGCACCACCCTTACCAGGGGCCGGGCTGAGTAATCCGCTTGGGTTTGCTTTTGGGAGCTTTTGTTCTCTGAGTGCTTTCCATAGAGTTCCGGAGACCGGGAATGAAGATGGCGGCCTCCCAGTCTCTTGCCCGGAGGAACCAAGAGCCCGGGGCCCCACTCCTCAGTGCACCCTTAGAGAACAGCCCCCAATTACTCCCGTCTGCCTGGCCTCCGGCCGTGCTCCAAGCTCACCAAGACTGCGACCGGTTCAAGGTAACCCCAAGCTGTGAGCTCACTCCTTGGCTCTGTCTCTGTAGCCGGCTTCCCCGTTCTAATACCTGTAAGCTCTGAGACACTCAGACATCCCCGATCCTTCTGTGACCCTGTGGGACCTGAGGCCACGCTGACCCCACGTGGGCTTCACCCCGGTTAAGCCTCGGAGCGATGTCCCTCAGCAGAACAGACTTTTAAAAGTCCTGATTTTGTGATCCATTGCTCTGCTGCTTGCCGGGAGCTGGCTCCTCCCCCCGCGATCTATCTTCCCATCGCTTTGGATTTACTTCTCCGCCAGTCCTACCTTTCAGAAAGTGGTTGATTTTCTGCTTCTAGAATTTCTGTTCTTCTTCTCTTCGATCTCCTGTTGGATTTGTAGGTGTTTGTAATCTTTAGATAAGCTATCTAGCTGATCTCCTGCTACCTGAAGTAGTCTCAGCCTGCTACTTCTCCGCCATCTTGACTCCTCCGGGATGTAAACATTCTTAAGACACTTGAGCGTCATCTTCACTGGGGACAATTAAAAGAACAAACAAAAGTTAATTATGACTGAACAAAGAGCGCACTCTAACAACATAGGTGGAGGAGAAGGAAGAACGTGCCCGATTAATCACCATCCAGGTAGGTGTTCCTGTTGCATTAGGGGAAATGTTCAGAACTACATGGCCACCAGCAAGGTTAGTCTTTAAACAGCTGAGTGTGTGGGGTGAAAGAAAATAGCTGTAAATTGCACTTGTATGTATCATACACACATCATCATCATAATCATAATCATTTGGCTTGGTTCAGTTTGTCAATAGCCAACTTTTGTTTCCCTGGATCAGGTTACCACAGCCTTGTTGTTTGGAAACCTCTCAGCTTGTTGCAAGAACATGCTGGGAACACATGAATGAGGTCCAGCAAATATCTGCCATCTTAATTTCCAAAAACCAGTTATGGAGAAAATGGCAGTTATTTCATAATGGCTTTTGGGAAGTTAAGATTGGGAAGAAGAGACCATTTCTTAAGGTTTTTCTTCTACTTCTCCCGTGATAACCTATCATGTGCCAAGGAATGCACTGGGTGATTTAACATGCATTTATCATTTAATTGATCTTATACATTGTAATCGAGAAAACCAAGTCTCAGATGTAGGCAGCATATTCTTAAGGTCACACAGCTCATGTAGCAAAGCTTGATCTGTGGCCAAGGAATTCTGACTCAAAGTCCAGTGCTCCTCAAAGCAGTATGTCTGTCCAGAGTCACCTTACTGAGTTCCATCAGTCTGTTGGAATTACACAGACCAGCTTAAATGTCACATTCTCCCCGAAGCCCTTTTGGTCTCATCCAGCCTATGTTGGTTCTTGCCTCCTACATTCAGGTAGATATGGGTCTACCCATCTTATTCATTGCATTTTACAGCTGGCATGATATTGCCTGCTTCATGCTTTTTTTTTTTTTAACTTGTGTTTTTTTGGGGGGAAAAAACCCAAAACCTAAAAAATTCAGGAGAGCTCAGTAACGTGAAACATACCAGTGTACCAAACACTCAGAGCTGATAATTAATTATTTTCTATGATACACTTTAGAAAAACATAAAAAATAAAGGAGGAGCCATAAAATTGAAGACCCTCTGTGCCCAAACTCTGGTCCTACTCCACTTTGTCCATTTCCAGAGGCATTTGTTGCCGTGAATTTGATATATATTCTTCTAGTTCATGCCTTTATACTTTTACCTCATATATATTTCTCCATAAATAATACATTGCACAATGTATGTTTTTTAAGTTTACATAAATGCCCTCATATTGTATATTTTCTGTAAGTTGCATTTTTTGAGTTAATATTATCTTCTTGAGATATCCCCTAATAATACGTAACTAAATAGTTCATTTCTTTTAAATGATAGTATCCTATCATATGAATGTAAGATGCTTCATTTCTCTAATTCCCTAGTGATACTCATTGAGATGGTTTTGAATATTTGGTTACATAGAACATTCTTACACATGTTCTCTTATTCTAATGTGTGAACACTTCTTTAGAATATATTCCTAAAAATGGAATGGCTGGGATGGAGGATATGGCGTTTTCCATCTTCCTAGATTCCTGCCAAGTTGCCCTTTAAAGTAGTTGTACCCATTTATACTCCTCCCAGCAGTATAATGTGAGAGTGTTCATTTTTCCACTTTCTAGCCAGTACTTGGTGTTGCCTACATTCAGCTATATTTTAATGGGGATCCTTATTTCCACAGTCAGTGGTCAGTCTTGGAAGGGAGACATGTTTTATGTTTTTTGGTGTTCTTAAGGTCCTACATGTGGCTAATCTAAATTGCTCTTTATATTTAATAGTTTAATCAATTGGTTTACTGTGTCCATTGCCAAAAGGCTCCCTGTGGTCGGTCGTTGAAGTATGTAGGCAACTTCTGTGTCTCTTTGAGTAGAATTGTTCATATTGTTTCAGAATATCTTAAAGGAGGCAATATAAAGAAATCTACAAAATAAGATGTGAATTATTTCCTTTCGAGTCAGAAATAACTCATGCTATTACAATCAAATTAAGAACATTTAATCATCAGAACTAATTAGTTAAAAGTTGAACTGATGTATACAGGAACTTGTTACGGATGGCTCTTCATTTAGACCAGCTGTAGTTGATGATATTAATCTAGAAGCAGTTTTCCGGCTCCTATCCCATCTCACCCTCCAGGGTATTATCCATTTTTACTTGTGCTTTCTCTTCCATATCCAGGTTCCCCTTCTAAACTGAATCTTCCCCAACAGCATGTAATACTCATGTCTTAATGGTCTTCTAAAAATTTCTCCTTCAAATCTCCATCCAGCTTCCCCATGTTTTTCCCTTCCACTCACCATTAAACTTCTCTAAATTATAACTGCCTTCTCAGTGTGCTCCATTCTGGCTGTGATTCCCATTGGTTCTCTGAACCACCTCTTACTAGTGACTTAGTACTACTCAATCCAGTGGATGTCTTTGCAGTCCTCACTTACCTGATCTCTGCAGTATCCTAGTTGTTAACTATGGAAACCTTGGCTTCAACTGGCTCCTGGCTACTCCTTCAGTCTCCTCTTCCAGTCAGCCAAATGTCAGAGTTTCATTTGGTTGTGTAGACTCTTTTTTCATTTCACTTTATAACACTGTTCCTAGATTAACTCATCCATGTTCATGACTTCAAGCAACAAAACAAAAGAGCTCCAGCAGAGATTTCTCTGAATTCTGGACCTGAGTATAGAGTGATCTACTAATTAAACCATTTAGATATCTTAGTTATCTCAATATAACATGCTTTAAATGAAACTCTTCCCCTCCATACCTGTTCTACTTCTATGTTCCTTCGATGAGTGAGGGCATCACCATTCATTTGGGATCACTGGCCTTACTGGCTAAAAGTTGGACTTGCCTTCTCTTTCTTCACAGACCCTTACCATATCCATTTTACCCTATTGATGTTATCTCCTTTGTATTGTTCACATCTGTCTACCTCTCTCCAGTTCCCAACCCTCATCCCTGTGAATCTTTCACCAGCCACCACAAAAGCCTCCCAACTTTTAGTGCATGCTATTTTCCTCTACTTGAAACTGAATTAGTTTCCTGTTGTTGCCATAAAAAATATCACAAACTTAATAGCCTCAAACAACACAAATTTATTACCTTACTCTTCTAGACTTCATTAGTCCTAAAATCAAAGTGTTGGCAGGCTTCTGGAGACTCTGGGAGAGAATTTATTTCCTGTCTTTTTCTGACTTCTAGAGGCCATTTCCCTTCCTTGGCTTTAGCCTTTTCCTTGCCGATGCTTGTTTTCTTCATCATATCTCTTTCACAAACTCTGTCTATTCTATCTCCCTTTTATAACCAGGCTTGTGATAACATTGGATATCCAGGAGACTCTCCCATCTCAAGAACCTTGACATAAACACATCTGCAAAGTCCTATTGCCCTGTATGGCTACATATTCACAGGTTCCAGGAATTAAGACAGAGACATCCTTTGGAGCCATTGTCCTCCACAGCAATCCTACCCCCACCCCCTCAATCTGACTCCCATTGAGACTTCAGATTGTAGTGCAGGTGTCTCAGTCTAAACACTTCTTCTGAGAGTCAAGTTTATGTGTTAGAACTGTGAACACCATTATCTCATTTTGTATTTACCTGATCAAAGCCTTTCTACCCCACCAGTCAGCAGGTTCTATTAAAGCAGGAACAGTACTGGACTTGCTCACTGATTTGTCTCCACACCCACTGGAGTACCTGGCACAAATATGTCTTGAGTGATTGAATGAACAGATAAGTAACAATGAGGCTTAGGTCAGTTTCCTTGGGAAATAGACCATAAGATGGAGAGATAAGCATGGATAAAGTTGATTGGTATGTGCCCTTGGACCAGTACCTATGAGAGTGAAGGCACAAGAGTGGTTCTTATATAGCAGCAACAATGGCCTCTCCTAATCCCATGGGGCCACTGCATCAGGGATGGCCTTTGAGAGCTGTCCTGATTCAAAGGACTAGGGCTGGGCCTTGGCAGCCCTGGAATAAACTAGTCAGTTGATGTGAGCTGCCTCTATGGAAGGAATGTAACGCTGAGTGAGGCGGGGAAACCTTGGGTGAAGCAACTCTCTTTGGCCAAGGGAAATTTGTGGAAAGGAACTCAAGTGTACCATCAGTAGCCAAAACTCACAGTAGCTAGAGAATCAGTACTTGAGTCCTGCCTGGAAGTCTACATGACACACAAGTATCTCCTCAGCAAACAGCCGCTTTTCTTGGGGTTGACAAAGAGTTCCATTATATGAGCTGCAAGGAAGGAACAGGTTTTCAATTTTCTTACCTTCCTAAGATGTGCTGTGGTTTCGGAACTTATAATTGATTTAATTATAATTTGTTTATAATTTGTTATAAAACACAAATTTTTTTCTTTTGAGATAAATAATTAGATATTTCCAAAAATATCATTTTTTGAAAATTAAAATAATTGAATTGCACTTAGAAAAAAAATCTCTTATTTGGTCAGAAAGTAATACAGAAATAACAGAGCATTACTTTTATGTGAAGAGCTCTAGATTTTCACCTTTTTTTTCTCAAGTACACATAAAACTCTCTCATCAAGATAAAAGTAAATGACATTATTTCAACTATGGCAGTATTGCGAATTACAAAATAGGGTGTTGCTTATTTCTGAAACTTTAGCTCATCGTAAATTAGAATTTCATTGTTTCCTATAGCTTTTTTAACATTGACTCTAGGAAATGGTACTCCTTCAATAAAATTATTTCAAAGTCAGATTAAAACACTCATTGTGACATTAAAAATATCTTTGGCGAAAATGATAGAGTGAAACTTATGAAAAGAGGAGAGTTGTTTTTTAAGATAAGTAATTCAACACAGAAGTTTGACAACAGATATAGGATATTTCTTTTTTTTTTTTTCAAAGGAGAGGGAAAAATGGGGGAAAATAATAAGATGTATTGCTTGACCAAAAGTTAGGATCTGTAGAAGGACATAAGACCAACATAAATAAAAGTTATCCTGAAACCACAGAATAAAAAGAAATATGGAATGTCTTTGTAGATATAAGCACTGAAACTACTTCTTGGGATACGGTAGATTTAGAAGTAAAGGTGCAAATAAAATAAAATGTTACTATACCAATCAGTGAACTGCTAACCAAGAACATCTGGAAGTTTATGATCAGCATAGTATGAAAAAGCTCTTGTATGTGGACATGTGTCAAATGTGAGAGAGATATGTTATATAGAGGCAGAAAAATGTAATTTTGATTGAAAATCCATTAATTTCAAATGTAAAAGTCACCCATCTCAAGAAACCCAGCTTGGTTAAACATTTATTGTGTGTCTATTACTATGTTTTGGTCCTTGTGCTAGGCAGATAGATACAAGACCCAGCAAAGCTAATCAAAGTCAATTAGATTTGATTCTAGTACTTCCGTTGCAACAAAAGATGAAAGATAACCCTTTCTATACTAGACTTCAATCTTCTAGTTTGAATATCCTATGAAACATAACCACATTTTGTACTCTAAACTTGTAGAACAGAAAATGTTAAATTACATGTGAATACATGACCACATTTAAGAATAAAAGACAAGTTTTAAATTCATTTTTGCTTACTAAACAATTACTAAAATATATAAATGATCATAGTCACTAAATTATAGATAAAATTCACCATTTCAGTTAACTTGAATCTTTATGCTTTGTTTCTATTATATCTTAATAAACATTCTTGTACCTAGATGTTTTTCTCTAATTATGTTATTTTCTTGGGATGTATTTTAACAAATATAATTAGTGGGGTTGTCTGGGTGGCTCAGTCAGTTAAGTGTCTGCCTTTGGCTCAGGTCATGATCCCAGGGTCCTGGGATCAAGTCCTGCATCCAGCTCCCTACTTGGGGAAGTCTGCTTCTCCCTCTACCCTTCCCCAACCCTTTGCTCATACTTCCTCTTGCTAGCTCTCTCTCAAATAAATAAATAAAATCTTTAAAAAATACAATTAGTTGATCAGAGGAGAGAACATTTTAAGGCATTTAATAAATATTTAATAAATAATAACTTGCTTTCCAAAAGATTCTGCTAATACCATATTGAACTACTAGGAAAATGTAAAAGAGTCTCAGATTGTCTTCCTGGCCATGAAGCATGTTATGGTGTGTGTGTGTGTGAATCTAGTTAATTTGAGAGACAAAAATAGTAGGTCATATAAAATTGCATTAATTAGGAGCACCTGGATGGCTCAGTTGCTTAAGCATCTGCCTTTGGCACAGGTCATGATCCCGTGGTCCTGGGATCGAGCTGCACATCAGGTTCCCAGCTTGGCAAAGAGTCTGCTTCTCCCTCTATCCTTCCCCCACTGCTTGTGTGCGCATGCGCTCTCCCCCTCCCATAAATTAATAAAATCTTTAAAAAAATAAAAATAAGATTGCATTAATTAGACTATTAAATGACTTGAAAATGTTTTCATAGTTTATGGGATACTAATACTTTTTTCTTTTGGAAATGTTCCTGCTATTGTTATTTCTGAACAAGGACAAATTTTTTTTTTTTATTTATTTGTTTGACTTTAAGTAATAAAGACCTTCCCGATACGTTTGTGGTAGAGGTAGAAATATTTTTCTAAAATACAGATTATACCTTAAGTTGCATTACAAATAACAAAGAATTAAAGTGTGTTGTATTATACTGTTAACACAAACGTGGGATGGAGTTGAAGGTACAAGACTTGTTGAGCTTCATTTATTTTTGTAAAACAAGTGAAACAAGGCATGAAAACTTTTCTCTAAAGCTTAAAATAAATTATGACACACAGGAAGAGGTTTTTAATCCTCACATATTTTTATTTTTAAAAAACACTCTTTTAAAGTTAGGATAAACTTTATTTTTATTTCTTTATAGTTTTCTCTATTTTATTTTTTTTGAATTTCCTTATGTCGATAGTCATATTTTATTTTTTTAAATTTTAATTCATACCTTTATTTTTAAATTATTATTATTATTATTATTATTTAGTAGGTTCCATGCCCTCAGCATGGGGCTTGAACTCATGACCCTTATATCAAGAATCACATGCTCTACTGACTGAGCCAGCCAGGTTTTCCTGCTCACATATTTTTAGATTGTATGTGCTGAGATCCTGTTTTTTAAGGATGCAGAGATTAGTATGCAACTCATTTTTGCACCTTCTTTTCCTCCATCAACTATAATTTCTGATACTTGTCTTATTATTTGATATCATGAAGATTCACAGGACATTCTGTTTTGTAACCATAATTTCCACTTGTCTAGTCTTAATTTTGTATTTAAGTGAATTGATTTTTATCAGAATTCTTTTTATCTTATCCTAGTTTCTTCATCTTTGCTCATTTATTCTTGTCTGAGTTTTTGCCTTCGAGGAGCTTTTCAGAAAAAAATATTCTCTGAACTGCTGTGTGTTTGTGATAGTGTGATCTTTTATAAAGAAAGACCAAGTTAGGTGAGGATAAGATTTTCGTGTCACATTTTCTCTTCCTATGACCTTTCTAAATATGACTACATAGTTTAAGGCCTTGACTAATGACTTGGATAAGTCTTGCACATGATTTTCCTTTTTTGTTTCTTTTGGGGGGGGGAGCATAAACGAAATGTGGTTTATAGATAGAATATCATTAAGCAGTAAAAAGTGAATTACTCATACATGTTATAATGTAGATGAAACTTCAAAATATGCTAAATGAAGGAAATCCATCTCAAAATACCACATATTATATGATTCCGTAAAAAAAAAAAAAGGAACATCATGGAATGACTTTGCTTGCAAAGGAGTGAGATGTGGAGATATGGAGCAGAAACTGGATTTTGTTTTCCTTTTTAAAATTGGGAGACATTTCTTCTTTTTCTCCTTCTCCTCCTGTTCTTCCTTTCTCTCCTTCTCCTCCTCTTCCCCTCCCCTTTCCCTTTTTCCTCCTCCCCCTTTTTCTTTTTCCTTGCTCCCACCCCTTCATCTTCTTCTCCTCCTCCTCCTTCTCCTTCTCCTCCTCCCCTCCCCATCTTCTCCTTCTCCTTCTTCTTCTCCTCCTCCGCCTCCTTTTCCTTCCTTCTCCTTCCTCCTTCTCCTCCTCCTCCTCCTCTTCTTCTGTATATTCAGATACTTTGGATTTCTTGGATAGAAGTTATCCTTACAACAGATTTATACTTGTGCCTCAGTTGTACCCTTTCTAAATCTTCAGGTTAATAATCTCTTTCTCTCTCTCTTCAACTTCATTGAGGTATACTTGACAAATAAAATTACATCTATTTAAAGTGTACAGGGTGTGATTCGGTATAGGTATGCATTATGAAATGATTACCTTCTTAAATTAATCAACATCCATCACCTTACATTCTTACTCTTTGTGTACGTGTGGTGAGAATAAAGATTTACTCTCTTATAAAATCAAATATACAATATAATGCTATTAATTATAGTCACCATGCTATACATTAGATCCTCAGAACATATTTATCTTATAAATGACAATTTGTGCCCTTTTATATCTCCCCATTTCCCTCACCTCCCATCTGGCAACCACTATTGTATTCTCTGTTTCTGTTTGATGTTTTTATTTATTTTTTATTATTTTGAGATTTTTTTTTTTAGATGATTTGCTTTTTTCCTTGAATTCCTATATGATTCTCTTAACCATCAGTTCTAACAATTTCACCAAGTCTATGTTGCTATTGATTATTCTGTTAATTTTATCTTGGGACACTGTTACACAGTGAATGCTTTCATCAGATGATTAAATTTCACTTAATTTCAAGAATTCTGTTACATATATTCATTTCTGTTTGTTTTTTTCAGGAACATCTTTTTTTTTTTTTAATCTTCTTTTGTCTTTCTTTTAACCATTTGACATCTCCTTGATACTTTCCTTTTGTGTGGTTTTTCTTAATCATGAAATGTAAGATAGATCTTCATTGTCTTTTCTGACTTTCTTTCCTTTCCTTCATGTTGCAATTTCTAATGGGTCTTTCATCTAAGCTGAATTTTCTCTTTCTTCATTCATCCTCTTCAATTTATTTAGCTTTTCTTTATGGTCTATTATCTCCTAGATAATAAGTTACCTTAAATTTTTTCAGAATCTGGAGACTAATTTATCTTAATTATTTCTCTGTTTCTTGGTGGGGGCGGCAGTATTTCCACTTCTACTCTATGAGCCAACTGCCTTGTCTTTTCTTATTATGCTCTTTCCCTCTTCCTCTCCTTCTCCCTTTCTCTCTTCTTTCTTTCAATCATGCTTCAGTCTCTTTGCTGTGGGACTAGGCAGTAACATTATCAGTCTGTAAGTCTAAGCTACACATTATTTTCTGCTTATCACCAATTTTTAATGCGGCGGTGGGGGAGTCTAGTCATGCAGGCTCTTTGCTGACACATCCTGCAGACAGGAATGAGGGCAATTTTCCACTTTATCTGGGCCTTATTCCACCTCTACAAAATATATTATCTATCTAGAGGTCAGGCTTTCTCTTAGTGTTAGACATTTCAAAGGTCAACATGGTTCTCAGTGAATCACTAAGTCACAGCTTCACATAGTGATCTCACATCAGCTGCCATCCTCCTCATTTAACCTATGGCCCTGTTTTATTTAACTAGGAGGCCAGGACATTGAAAATTAGGACACAATCATATCTCTTCTTCACCTCTTCCTCTCCCTTCTTTTCGTGGTTTCAGTCTGGGTACAGTGATACCACTTCTTTACTGCCCTGTACCTATTCCTTCTTATTTTTATTTTTATTTTTTTTAAAGATTTTTATTTATTTATTTGACAGAGAGAGAGATCACAAGTAGGCAGAGAGGCAGGCAGAGAGAGAGGGTGAAGCAGTTTCCCCGATGAGCAGAGAGCCCAATGCAGGGCTCGATCCCAGGACCCTGAGATCATGACCTGAGCCGAAGGCAGAGGCTTAACCCACTGAGCCACCCAGGTGCCCCCTTTCTATTTTTAAAGTCAAAGTTTTGTTAAATGGACTTCAGGACTATGACAATTACTTTCACAAAAATGTTTGTTTTTTTCTGAGGTACATGAAGGCTTATGTCAGCCTTTGGCATTATGCTTCATTGCAATTCAAACTTATGGTAATTGGGATGTAATCTATAAATATGATTTGAGTTTACGATAGTTACTTTTTATCATTTAACACAGGAATTTATTTTCCACTTTTTTGTCCTTTTAATGTTTTTAGAGACATAGAATAAAAATATAATTGATCATAACTCCATCAGTTTTAAAAGTTTTCAATTCTTTTCTTAACTAACCTAATATGGCTATAGTATTTTTATAATTTAAAAATAATAAAAATGATTTTAAAATTTGAAAAATCTTATCATAATCACTATTTATGACTTGAGTTTTATTCATGGATAAATCATTGTTCCAATTTATTGAAACTTAGACAAAACTTAATTTATGATTACACCTTGACTAAACAGAACTAAATTCTCAAGGTTTACTGAGCCTTGTGAAAAGGTTCGTGAGTTCATTAGAAATGTTACAGAGAATTATTTTTGAGTAAAGATTGGAAAGACATGTTTGTATAACAAGTTGGGAAGAGTAATTAAGAGTTTTCTTTAGCAAAAGAGAATAAAATAACTGTGGAAAGTTATGACAAGAACAAACCAGATATTTTCACCTAGTAGATCATTGTTTGGGAAACTATTTTCTAATAAAAAGGTGGTTAGGGGCTCCTGGGTGGCTCAGTGGGTTAAAGCCTCTGCCTTCGGCTCAGGTCATGATCCCGGGGTCCTGGGATCGAGCCCCGCGTCGGTCTCTCTTCTCAGCAGGGAACCTACTTCCTCCCCTCTCTCTCTCTGCCTATTTGTGATTTCTCTCTCTCTGTCAAATAAGTAAAATCTTAAAAAAAAAAAAACAGTGGTTAAAAATATCATAAAAAACTGTCATAAAAGCACTTTTCTTTCTCCACTTGGTTGTAGTGGTGTTAAATTATTTCTATTTCAATTCAAATTACATCTTGCAAAA
Organism: Lontra canadensis; assembly: GCF_010015895.1. Lineage (NCBI taxonomy): Eukaryota > Metazoa > Chordata > Mammalia > Carnivora > Mustelidae > Lontra > Lontra canadensis. The sequence goes on from NW_022631014.1 coordinate 8,931,545, forward strand.
CTTGAATGGAAATATTCTTACTTCGAGCAGTTCTTAACATAGTTGCTATTTTTATTTTATTGTCATTTTTTTACAATCCCAATCTAGGCAGAGAATGCATGAAGAGCTTTTTTTAATCTCAATATTCAGGGTAAGTTTGGAAGTCAAATTAGTTAAAAATATATATATATATATCTCAATACCTTTATCTCAAAAAGGCAGTTTATTCACACGCATGTTCGGAAAACCATGACCTGTGAGGTCATGCCATTCCTGTGTACTGTGTCCATTAAGATGAGAGTTTTCCCAGGAGAGAACATGGGAGCTAGTAGAGTTAATCTTGGCAGAAAGAGCATGAAAGACACATGTTCGGGGCTCACCGGAAGGAAGAGTATTTTCCCATCTCTCCCGAGAGAGCAGAAAGTATGAGCATCAAAAACTGAGCACCTGTATTTTCCTTTTGTTGTTGCCTGAGTGTTTGCAGGTGTGAGATTGTAAACATTTAGACAGGCAATGTATGTGCCATCTCCCTTGGGCTCTGTATTTTTAGGAAACGAGTAATTCAACTTTTCAGGAAGGAATATGTCAGAATACGAAAGATGCAGAAATGGATTGATTTTGAGGAAAATGAGTTAGATGCATTATTTGCACTTCAACATATTTACTGTGAAATGAAACTACATCTGTTTCTAAACAGCCTCTTATTCTGCAAAACAGTTGAAGGTCAGAAGAATGAAAATAGCAGCCGGGTAGGTGGTAGACACATCTAGAAATTGGACTTTCAGGGGACTCTACACAAGGTCAAAGAGTGGCTACATCAAATAATTTCATATTGTTTATATAAACTGCATTATGTACTATTCTGAAATGGAGCACATTTTCTATCAACTAAAAATCACTGAGTACCACATAAGTGATATCATATGACAGATTTGCATCAATATAATAAAATATGGTCAACACAGTAAAATCAGTATAGATTCATTTCTGTATTTAATTCTGAAGGTACTTTAAAACCTGTATTGTCTCTAAATTACACTGACTAATATCTTACTACATTGATAAGGGTATATCAGGATTACCGTCTTCCAGAATGTTGATTAAATGAAACATTTCATGCATAACCATACAAAATTATATGTCGACTCTAGTCTTAAAAAACAAACAAAGCATTAATTTAATAGTCTTATTTTATAGATGTGGAAACGGAGACCCAGATGGATACTTTCTCATCCTCCTACCAACTAGACTTCTCTGTTAATCACTATGCTGTATTGTCTTTTCTGGCAGTCCATCAATGTGGAAATGAAATATACCAGAGATACTTGGTTGGGGATACTGGATGCTATGTTAAGTAAAAGACGAAGGATAACAAGACTTCACTGAATTAGTTAATGGACATGAAAGCATTTTATGCACTGTATATACCCCTATAAATTATGACTATATAATTCTAAAATTCAGCTTGTCGTTAACATTTCTTCTTCCAATGCCATCCACTCACCCTCACACTAGCCAAAGGATTCGCCTTCCCCAGGCCTCATGGTCTCAGGGTTTTCTCCTTTATAGGACAATGCAGGTAGTCTTCTGTAAGTTAGCTGTATTTTGCTGCATGTGACTAAAGAACTTACTGTCGAATGTTTAACTAATAAAGACATTTACTTATCTCACGTAGCAAAAAATCGTGTCAAGTAAGGCAGCTAGACTTAAATCAGGAGTTCTGAGAATAGGCCACACTGGAGATATGGGATAAGATGGGATAAGTTTGCTTAGGAGGAGTGACTGGAGAATAAAAGGGGAGCAGTGCTGAGCCCTGGGCACCCTATATTTAGAGATCAGGAAGAGAGGGGAGACTATAGTAGTAGGTGAGCATGAGCTAGAGAAAACAGGACAGTGATATCCTAGAAGTGATGTCAGGGAAGGAGTGGTCCACTGTATCAACAAATGCTCGGATGTCAAGAAAACAACTAACTAATATAGCATCTGTTCCATATTTTTAAATTCCTTAAATTTAATGGATGGTTTTAAATATTAGGAATTTTAATCATCCCATCTGTTGATTAAGGGACCTGGTTTTGGGTAGGGAAGAGTTTTGTGTCCTACAGATCTCACCTTTAAGGGACTACCTAGTAAAAAAACTAGATAAAAGTAAAATCTCCCAGTCAATATTTCAGGTAGAGTACTTTCTTACTCAGTGACAGGTGAGGAAAGGTAATGAGAGATTTCTTCACTAATTCAGAAAACAAACTGAAGAGCTAGTTTGAAGAGAGGAAAGCAAAGGTGAAAAAATGAATTTAAAAAAAAAAAAAACTTTCTAGCTACAAATCATCTGGGCTGCTACATAATAAATACTTAATGTTATAATTTAAGCTATATCTTATTAAAGCACAGAGTTGTGGCCCAACATCCTCAAGGCCCAAGTCCCCAAAGATCACTAGGTTTTTGAAAACTTTTCTGACTCAGAATCTGTTATCACGAGCTCCGTGGAACAGGAAGGGAAACCTACGTGTGCTGGCCATGTGCTAGTAGCCAATTGCTATGTACTTTCACATCTGTTACCACTTTTAATAGAGATGGCCTTGTGAAGGGATATTTCCAAGCCCTTTTAGGAGCACAAAAACTCTATTTCCAGCTGATTGGTTAGCTTGTCCAAGGTCGCACAATGAGGAAGTACTGTAGTCAGGGTTTGAACGCACATTTTCTGACTCAGACTCTACTACTACTCAGACTCTACTACTCAGAAACATCTCCTTTCTTACTAAGAGACCTTTCTGCCTCTTTAATCTCCTTAAGCTGCCTACACACATTCAGACATGTGTAGAGGAGAGAACCAGGGTTCCTCTGTCTAGGAGAGTTTGGGGGTCCATTTAGAGCTGAGGCTGATGATTGGCAGAAGATCTTAACTGATGATTCATTCAGATAGACTTTTGGCTCCAGAGGAATGTAAAAGGGGGCCAAACCCATGTGAGACTCCCAAGCACACTATAGTCATGGGACCAGAGGAGAAAGAGTGTGTCAGGACATGTTTTATTTTTGTCTCAAACCCTCTTATGTCTAAGGAAGTTGCTTCTTCTCAGAGTCATCCCATAGTTTCAAGACATTCCCAAAGAACTTGATGACTGATGGTGTGGACCAGGTAGTGAGCCAGCAAGTCTGTGGCATTTGGGATCTTCTTTATCATAAACTGCACCTTAATGAAGACAGATTGTGTGTGTGTGTGTGTGTGTGTGTGTGTGTGTGTCTATGTAAACAGTATAGTATATTCATAAGAACATATAGTTGAATTGTATCCCTCCAAAATTCGTATGTTGCAATCCTAACCCCCAGTACCTCAGAATGTGACTTTATTTGAAAAAAAAAAAAAAATGTGGACACTGCTTTCAGGCATGGGAGGAGGGGGGAGAGTTTCGAATAAATCAAAGGGTAGTACTAGTTCATTCATATATTTTTTTTCATGCATAAGTCTTAATTTAATGGGTAAAAACATTAAGTTATCACACAACATTTTTTTTCCACAAAGCTTAATAAATAGAATCTCTTTCTTAAAATGCTGTACAAGAGACTGGAAAACAAGCTTCCAACAAAATATGGGTCATTACAGATGTAATTAGTTAAATTTAATTAAGATGAAGTCATTAGGATCGAATTTAATCCAATATAACTGACATCCTTATAAAAAAGGGAAACTTAGACATAGAGATAAGTGCACAGGGAGACTGCCATGTACAAATAATGGTAGGGATGCTTCTCTAAACCTAGGAATATTAAAGATTGCTAGTGTTCATGCATGCATGCATGCACGTGTGTGTGTGTGTGTGTGTGTGTGTATTATTTATATACTTTTTTCTGATCAGTTTTCATTTCTATTGGAAAGTTCCAGATAGTTTGGGACACCACTTCTTCCTACAACCTGGTTAGTGTAATGTTTTTTACAATTCTCTATCCATAGTGTTTTTTTCTTAACATTTTATCACCTTTCCTGGATCTCAGTGAAATAGTCAGCAAATACAATATGAACTTGAAGCTATCTTTTATAGTTTTGGCTATCATCAGGGTGTATCCTGTATGTTATAGTTCAGTGCTAAGAACTAAAGCAAGAGTGAAAGCAAGTAAATGGACAGAGGAAGGTGGTTTTGTGTGATCCAGAAAAGGACACATCAGTTTTCTCACTGACCAGGTCAATGCTTCATGAAGAATAATGCACTCTGTGTGAGCAAACACTTACCACTTTCATCAAGAGGAAGACTGGTTTCTCTCTGGGTGATGGAAATGATAAATAATCTTAGACAGGGTAGGCTGTTTATTACACACTGGTGCATTCACAAAGTGCTTGGTCAACTCTGCTGGAACAACATAATTGGACCAGCTGTCCATTCTGGTCTTCAAAAGTTTTTTGACACGGGAGGGCATTGTGTTGGCAAAGTCATGAGTGATGTAATTCGTATCACCGTGTAATATTCAGAATCAGACTGGAGGTCTCCTTGTGCCTTGATCCTTTCTTACTATTTATCAGACCCTCAAGTAGGTATTAGCAGTCATATCATTGTACAGTAGAATTTTTTTCTAAAGATTTTATTTATTTGTTTGACAGGCAGAGAGCACAAGTAGGCAGAAAGGCAGGCAGAGAGAGAGAGAGGAGGGATCAAGCTCCCTGTTGAACAGAGAGCCCGATGTGGGGCTTGATCCCAGGACCCTGAGATCATGACCCGAGCCAAAGGCAGAGGCTTTAACTCACTGAGCCACCCAGGCACCCCAAGAGTAATTTTCTGATGCCTTTACAGAACCACAGGTGGGCATCAGATGGAAGTCTGTACCTCCACATATTATGTGCAAACTGTTTTCTCTATGTATATGTGTACATTTTAATAGTGAGACTCCATAGGGCTCCTGGGTGGCTCAGTCGGTCAAGTGTCTGCCTTTGACTCAGGTCATGATCCCAGGGTCCTGGTATCAAATCCTGCACTGGGCTCCCTGCTCTGCAGGAGTCTGCTTCTCGCTCTGCCCCTTCCCCAACTTGTGCTTGTGCGCTCTCTCTCTCTGTCTCTCTCACAAAATAAATAAGTAAAATAAATATCTTAAAAAGAAGAAAAAAAAACCAATAGTGAGACTCCAGAGCTTTCAGTGGATTCTCCAAAGGTTCTATGCTGTTTTGTCCCCACAAAATATAACACATAGGAAATTCTCATTGGAATAAACATATGCACCATTGGCCTTGTTTTTCTTTTTGCTGATGGTCATCACAGAGTAGTTGCCAAAGATATATTTTTGTGAACATCATTTTTAAAAGCACCAGCGATCCCAGCTATTGTGTGTACCATGTAATGTCCTAGGAGAGAAAACTGATCCATTTGACACAATACTGCAGCATGCGTGAGTGGTGGGACCATGCAGTGAGTGTGTCACTATCCTGGCCAAATGACATTAATCACTAAATTCATCCAGAATCGAAGAATGTTAGAAGTTGTCATGTGTAAATTCAACTTCGTTCATGCCTATAATCAAGAACTTGTGGCTCTGACAGAAAGTAGACATGATTCTGAGCCATTGTCATGAGTCAGGTGCCTGCAAACCAGTGTCTTGTTGGAATCCATCATGGTTTTGCACTAGGAACTGGATTTGCAATTGTTAATATAATTACCCACATGTTAGCTAGATTCATCAAAACTGAGGTGTTTTTTTTTTTGAAGAAATATGAGACAAAAATATTCTGTGTTAATTGTCTTATCTTATTGATAACAGACCCTGAGATGCAGGGTCAAAAATTAGTTATCAAAGTTTTTTATATTTTTTTAAGTTGCCAAGGGAAGGACCAGATATAACTCTTTCAGAGTGGAATTAGATTTTATACAGCTTGAGGGAAAAAGGCCAAGTTAAACTTTGGTAGGATCCAGCCTAATACTTCTATGGATAATTTTATTTTGACAACTTTTCCAAGTTAGTTCAGGTATTTAAGAATTTTAAAAAATGGTATTTAAAAACATGAATAAAATTCAACACATGAATACTGGAGGAAGTACTGTCTTCAGGAATGGCAAAGAAAGATATTAATACCCTAAATATATAATTACTTCTTAAAAATAAATATGAAAAATTTTCCCATAATTAAAAAATACCCATAAGACAGTTCACAAAGAATTAACACACTTCAATGATTAACATGAAAAAATTTTAATTTCTCTAATAATTAAAGAAATTCAAAATACTCAGTTGTTATTTTTATGACCTGATATTTAAAAGTTAAGAGTGATAATACTAGGTATTGCAAAAGATTTGTAGCAATAGTGCTCTCATAAATGGCACCATTTGTTTGGATGGCAATCTGTCAATAAATCACAAAAGCTTTAAAATGTGCATACCTTTTGAGCAAGAAATCATATTCATAAAAATGTAACCTAAGGAAATGATTACTGAAAAAGATATTCTTTATAATAATATTTATAATAAAAAATCGTTAAGAAATCTCTTTAGTCTCCAAAAGTAAGGATTGTTTAGTTGTGATACTATCAAATAACAGAATATAAACAGACATTAAAGATTTAAATGTGGAATTACATTTGCAATATAGGCAGATTTTTTTATGTTGCAACAAAATAGAAAACAGATTATGATACTATAAAATACAGTCATATATTTGTATAAATACATCTATCTTTCTATCTATCTACAAATGGGGGAAAAATCTAAAAGGGTATGCACCAAATGTTAACGGTGGTTATTTCAGAATGGTGGCAATATGAGTTGTAACTATATTCAGTTTTGTTTCTGTGTGTTCAACTCTTTCTACAGTGAGCATCCATTGTTTGTGCAACAGAAGTAAAAAGGGAATTTTAGAAATTCTGTGTGCTTTTCCTTCATTCTTTTAGTGTTGGCAAATTACTTGTAGACGCTCTGTGTTCTAACGTTTAAGTGTATGCGTGTTGAAGAGGAAAAAATACTAAAGTGCTTTCTGGTCCTCAATTCCACTGAAAAAGGGAGTTTAACAATTTATGATCAAGTAGAATAAATAAGTAAAATTGCAGGAATTTTGTTGAGTAATATAAACAGTAAATAAAACTTCATCAGGAGATTGGGAATGACAAAGGGTCCAATCTGGGGAAGTTGGATTTTCTGTCTGTAGAAGGTGACTTAATCCAGGTAATGTTTATCTGGCTAGTTTCATCAAATAGAAAAGTGTTTTATGGCAAACTGTTCCACTCTTCAGATTAGATTTCTCCCTTATTTGTCGTCTTATCCATTGTTATGTGACGAGTTGAGACCTTATATGGGATAAATAAGCACAGAATTACTACTGCAACCAAAAAGCAGAGAAAACAAAAGTTTTACTTAACTGTAGCAACAAGAAACCTCTTCTAATTTCCACAGATTAAAAACCTGCTGCAGAATTTGCTAAATTGGCATTAGCTGACCCTCACATAGTTCCGTGTAGACTTAGCTGAAGTCTGTTGGAAACATTTTCTTCATAGCAGCCACATAGCTTTGAAGGGGAGGAAAGGCTTTGGTCAATAAGAACCTTGACAAGTATGGTTTTAAAGCCTCCTGACTACTCCAAGGTGTTCAAAGAAAGGTTATTTAGGGTAATCCCAAATTCACGCTGCCAAAATTTTACAGAGTGCCTTAGGAAATTATAGGTGTCCAAGAAATGTTTCTTTTCTTGTCTTGCTCCTCACCTGATATCTTTCAGCAAGATTCTGTATGTGGAGTGCCAGAGAGTTCTCATGTTTCCACATCTTAGTCTTGGGAACAAATAAAAAAACCAGTGTGGAAAACAGAAATGGGAGAAGACCTGGTAGTATCTTATTCAGCTTTTAGTCAACAAAACTGGGGTTTTTCCAATGGACAGATAAAATCCTGCCTTAGAAATTTCTATGAAGCACTTATGGGATGTGAGTTGTTCTTTCCCGCCCCCCATTCTGTTTATTCTCCATGCAATTAAAAATTTAGCAAAAGTAATTTGACAAAATCATAATTATATTAAAGCAAATTCATACTTTAAACCAACATTTGTATAGTCTTATAAAGACTTTGTTTTAGAAAATAGAAACACAATAAAAATTATCCATCATCTTCCTGTCCACAGATGCTCACTTTTAATATTTTTATATATTTTAATCTATGTGTCTTTATATAATAACAGTTTTGTAAATTGGGGTCAAATTTGAATATTGTTTTGCAACTAGATCTTTTAAGTTTTAAATCAAAGCTATGAATATTTAAAACATTCCTCAGGCACCTGAGTTGCTTAGTCAGTTAAGAATCCAACTCTTGAAAAAAAAAAAAAAAAAAGAAAGAAAAAAAAAAAAGAAAAAAACAAAAAGAAAAAAAAAAAAGAATCCAACTCTTGGTTTTGACTCAGGTCATGATTTCAGGACTGTGAGATTGAGCCCTGTATCAAGCTCCATGCTGGGTGTAGAGCCTGCTTAAGTTTTTCTCTCTCCCACTCCCTCTGTCCCTCCCCCCCACAAAACAAAACAAAACAAAACACACAAAAAATTTCTGGAATATTCTTTGGGAGAAAAAGAAAGCTACATAGTATTTTTCCCCCCACCAAATGTTTATTGAAAAACCAAGGGAGTATGATGCTGTATCCTTTTTCAGAAAAGCCTCTTATACAAATGGAGAGTGTGGACACCACCTTCCACGTGAGCTGAGGATGTTCTCTTCTCAAACTCGAGTTGCCCAGAATTCATCATGGTTTGGTCTTGGGTCAAACTCTTGCAACCAGTGTCCTGGCAGGAGTGCTGGATGCTAGTGATCCTGGGTTAGCAAGTCCATCCAATACTTGTCATCTTCATGAGTATCAATAGCTGTTCCACTATCAGCTGCTTCTTGGCATCTTTGGAAGCCATTAGGTAACCCTGGTTCTTCTTCAGGTCTGTCTGGGCAACGATGGCTACCATTTCATTATCTTCATTTACAATGGGTAACTTTCCCTTGTTGCACTGCAGAATTTTTTTGCTGCCTTCAATGTGATGCCTGCAGGGGCTACCACCCAGTATTCTGTCTTCATCATGATCACTTCCAATAACCAGCCATGTTCCTCCTCCTTGAAAATATCAACTCCCCATCCAGCCTGTGTTGGTGTTTGGGATACATGCCAGGCTTTGGCTTCAAATACATCCTGAACTTGATTTTCAGGACTGAGGACTCAGGGTCTGTGATGAATCCCTGCTCATATTTCTTCACTTTTGGAACTTCATTGGCTTGGACCTCAGGTGTACAGTTGTGATGGATAAGCCAATACCTCCTGTAAGGACCTTTGCAATGGCCATGCAAGTCTCTGTGACTGTTGAGGAAACCAGTGGGGTCTTCAGAATGATGTTTGTTTGTTGTTGTTGTTGTTGTTTTTTTTAATTTCATTTTATTTTTAAATAAACTCTGTACTCAACATAGGGCTCAAACTCATGACCCCAGGATCAAGAATTGCATGCTCTACTGGCTGAGCCAGTCATGTGCCCCCAGAGTGATGTTTTTGATCAGAGCAGAAGTCAGGTCCTCCTGGTCTGCAGTGAAGTCAGTGTACTCAGCAAGAATATGAAAATCATTGTAGGGGATGCCATCCCCACAGTTGATCAGCTGATGTTCCATGAGCCCATTTTCTGGGACATAGATGTGCCCTTGCTGTATCAGGTAGTGGGCCATGGCCAGTATGCAGCAAAAACACATGTATCTGAAGACCTGACTGCAGAGCAGTATTTCTTAATTTATGCAAATCTCCTATTCTACAAATACGTGAAGAAGAAATCAGTGATCTAGGCGCTGTGAAAATACAGTGGCTAGTAAGATACAGTCTATGATCTCAGTTAGTTTGTTTTCTCATAGTGAAAGGGCCAGAGATGAATAAATGGAAGTGAAGATGCCTATCATGAGCCATGTAAGAAAGGAGAAAATCTAGGCCATCTTCATGGAGTGTCAGGGGGTAAGACAGCACCTCTGATTTGGAGGGTCAGAAGAGGGTGATATAATGGTCAGTATGATAATAGAATTCTTCTTACACCACGTCATTGTGGTCAAGTTCAAGTGAGTTAACACTTATTAACTGCCTGAAATAGTGCCTCTCTGTACTAAGTGCTCAGAAGGTTCCACTCTTATTAGTGTTGTTGTTATTGTCAATACTGTAATTGTGTGTCAATGATAGAAAACACTGGCTATGGTACCATTTATTTGAACCCTCTTCCATCTTCAGCCCTAAATTCAAGAGGCCACGCTTTTTCCATAGGAAATGGGCTTTGAAACACAGCTACTATGTCCACTGATATCAAGAAGTCAAGCTGGCTGCCATCTATTAGGCCCTAGTTAACATTTCCCCTCCAATTTTCGTTTGCCTAAAGTGATCCAAGGAGCCATAAACTTGAAGAGAGTATTTAATTACTTCAACAAAATAGGCCCATGGTCCTCCATGCTGGTTTAATAACTGAATTTCCATGCTTTTGGAATCACTTACAATATGCATTTTAAACCAGTGACATTTATTTCCTTTTTGTTATTGTTCCCACTCTGTTAATATGTGTTTATCTTATTTCAGTCTCTGTAGCCTTGAAACAAGTACTTACTAATCAGAAGCCATTTAAAAGCTGATATGCCATGTTCTACATTAAGAAAACTAAAAGAACACTAAGGAGCCAAGTACACATAGGTGCTTTTCCTCTTAATTAAAAGCTGCTTTGTACATATAATTGCTTTCCTGCCATTTTATGTGGAAGTATTCAATTAGATTCAGTGAGGATAAGGTAATTATAAACATACTAAAACTTCATAAGAGTCTTCTTTTAGGGATTTAACTCAGTGATAGATGACAGGTTAATATATCATGACTAGGTATTCACTAATGGACTTCTGGGAGTTTATAGAAGGGAATCTCTGTGTGTAGAAACCATGGTTTCTCTTCCTGACTTGGAGCGCTAAGGACCCCTAACAAATTCACTACCTTGAGAAACATCTCTATGCCATTGTCTTGATTGGCTTTTAATCTCCCTTCAGGCTTTGATATGCATCTTGGAGATGCATTGGTTCATGATGCAACATTATTTCTAAAAATTGTAGTCTCTAATAAGTTAGTGGTAGGGAAAAAGGGCTTCCTGGAGGGGCTGAAACCATCCCCTATAAATACAAAAATAGGGAAACAGAGCTAGTAATGTAAGTTGGCCTGATCTAGATAACACACTGTTTGACAATAAAAATCCTGGCTACAAGAAGGGAAGGAGTCTGGGCATTCTACCATAAGACCCTCAGAGCCAAATACTTCCATTCCCTTAGCTAGTCTCTCCCCAAAAGTTGTGGGGACTCTTTGGAGGCAAATATGTGGGTTTTTAATAAGCACCCTAGGGGGGCAGACTCTGCATAAGTCTTAGAAGTAGTTTCAGTAATTCCACCCCTTACACACACACACACACACACACACACACACACACACAGAAAGAGAGTGAGCTTGAGCTGTGGGCACCTTGATAGGTTCTTTGCTGGACTGAAGCAAACTGGGGTGGTAATAGGTAGCTTAGAGGGAATGTGAGCAGGACAAGGACTCCTACAGCATCTTAATATAGATCTTCATATTGTTAAAACAGTAGAAGAAAGAAGAATAGATGTCTTCTGGTCCAGCTTTCTATTTTACAAAAGCAATCCAGTGAGGAAAGATCTGCTCTATGATGTATAATATTAGTGCCTGAAATGGAAGATGAACTCAGTTTTTCTCATCTTTGGTCTTGTATATTTCCGTTATATCAGGCTGATTAAAAGACAAACATTACTCAAAGCAGATCCCTCCCCCCCCGAAAATGGTTTTCTTCACTTCAGAATAACTCTCTTTACATTAAAGACCCTCCCTGATGAGAAAATAACTATAAAAACTTGCAGTAAAAATGGACTAGATAAAATGAGAGTACCAGGATCTATTTTAGGAAAAACCGATGCCCATTCTCCTATGAGGTCTAGGAAGGGGGTGCATTTCGCAGAGCAGAGATGGTGTTCAGAGTTAGACCCCTAAATGGGGGCCAGTAAATAATGTCCAACAATGCTGCCTTTGCCTTTTTCTGGATGTAAAAGTTTCCTTTGTGTCTGTACTAATAGAAATTAGATGTTGTATGATGAAACCAAAAGTAAACAAAGGCTTAGCAAAAATTTTCTTCTATACATAAGGGGCCAATGATTGTACTCCATTTCTGGCTAATATACTTGGCAAATACCCCAACCATCATCCCTTTGGTATGATTTAAACAGTGATTGTTAAAATGTCTATACTGCCTAGAGCAATCTATACTTTCAATGCCATCCTGATCAAAATTCTACTGGCATTTTTCAAAGATCTGGAACAAACAATACTAAAATTTCTGTGGAACCAGAAGAGACCCCGAATTGCTAAGGATATGTTGAAAAAGAAAAACAAAACTGGGGGCATCACGTTGCCTCATTTTAAGCTTTACTACAAAGCTGTGATCACCAAGACAACATGGTACTGGCACAAAAACAGACACAGACCAATGGAACAGAGTAGAGAGCCCAGATATGGGCCCTCAACTCTATGGTCAAATAATCTTTGACAAAGCAAGAAAAAAATATACAGTGGAAAAAAGACAGTTTCTTCAAAAAATGGTGCTGGGAAAATTGGACAGCTATGTGTAGAAGAATGAAACTCTACCATTCTCTTATGTGATACCCAAAGATAAACTCGAAATGGATAAGAGACCTCAATGTGAGGCAGACATCTATCAAAATCCTAGAGGACAACATAGACAGTAACCTCTACAACATCAGCCACAGCAACTTCTTTCAAGATATGTCTCCAAAGGCAAAGGAAACAAAAGTGGACATGAACTTTTGGGACTCCATCAAGATGAAAAGCTTCTGCACAGCAAAGGAAACAGTCAATGAAACAAAGAGGCAACCCATGGAATGGGAGAAGATATTCACAAATGACACTACAGACAAAGGGCTGATATCCAAGATGTATAAAGAACTCCTCAAACTCAACATTAAAAAAACAGATAATCACGTCAAAAAATGGGCAGAAGACATGAACAGGCACTTCTCCAGTGAAGACATACAAATGGCTAACAGACACATGAAAAAAATGTTCATCATCATTAGCCATCAAATCAAAACCACATTAAGATACCTCCTTATGCCAGTCAGAATGGCCAAAATTAACAAGACAATAAACAACAAGTGTTGGAGAGGATGTGGAGGAAGGGGAACCCTCTTACACTGTTGGTGGGAATGCAAGTTGATGCAGCCACTTTGGAAAACAGTATGGAGATTCCTTAAGAAATGAAAAAGAGAGCTTCCTTTGACCTTTTATTGCGCTACTGGGTGTTTACCCCAAAGATACAGATGTAGGGAAAAGAAGGGCCATCTGAACCCCAATGTTCATAGCAGCAATGGCCACAGTCGCTTAGTTCTGTGGAAAGAACCAAGATGCCCTTCAACAGATGAATGGATAAGAAAGATGTGGTCCATATATACAATGGAGTATTATGCCTCCATCAGAAAGGATGAATACCCAACTTTTGTATCAACATGGACGGGACTGGAAGAGGTTATGCTGAGTAAAATAAGTCAAATAGAGAGAGCCAATTATCATATGGTTTCACTTACTTGTGGAACATAAGGAATAACACGGAGGACATTGGGAGATGGAGAGGAGAAGTGAGTTGGGGGAAATTGGAGGGGAAGACAAACCATGAGAGACTGTGGAGTCTGAGAAGCAAACTGGGGGGTTTTGGAGGGGAGGGAGGTGGGAGGTTAGGTGAGCCTGATGGTGAGTATTAAGGAGAGCACGTATTGCATAGAGAACTGGGTGTGGTGCATAAACAATGAATTCTGGAACACTGAAAAGAAATAAAATAAAATGAAAAAAAAAAAGTTCCAGAAATTAACAAAATTCAAAGCCAAGACATCAATTAAATTAGTTTCTAGTGAGCTCCATAACAGGGGATGCTCAAAAGAGGCTATATAGTACTGTGGAGTCTGATTTGTTTTCTGGACCTTATACCTATTTGAATATCTTATTTATTTCCCCAAATTTATAAAGTATAATATGGTGCTAGGCTCACCAAGATGACTTAACTACCTAAAAAATTTCAGCAGCATAGATTTGAGGTCATGAACATTAAAATAGCAGGAAGTGGCTTTCTATAAAGTTCAGAATCATAGCAACAAATTTCCCTCTCACATCTTATCAAGTTCCGGGCACCTGCCCATGAAACTGGCAACAAAAAGATATTCTGCACTGCCAATTACAGGTTTCTCATCACCTTGCCAACTTGCTTTGTCTCCACAACCTGGCAAAATGTGGCTATTGGCAGGAAAGTGAATATTTGAAAATGATTACAGTATATAGGGATTTTTGGTTCCATAATGTCTAATTGAGTAATTTAAAAACCATTTTAGCACTAGGGATAGATTTTCTTTCTATTTTATAACATGTCACATGCCCTGTAATTTGAGCCCTTTGGCCACTAGTCCCTCAAAGAAAGAACTAGAATGGGGTCCTCAATGAAATTTATCTGTAACAAGGTTGATTTAGCGCAATATTAATGACCTCTGTACTTTGGAATTACATGGTCAAAATCTTCCCTCTAGCTAACCTGACACATCCAACTGCCAACTGTTGCAGAGGAAGGGGACAGAAAGCCGCAATTTTCTAAATATCTTGGCCATTTCTGGAACCAGATCATCCATAAAGTGTAAAGAAAGTACCCAGCTTTCTATGGCAGCTGTGCCATTTAGCTTATTGCCTAGAGTAAGAGAATATTGCTAATAGGAAATGGGAAGGCCAAATCCAGTTATTCTGGTTTGCAAGGGTTGTGAAGGGATGAAAGGCTGTAAGGAAACAGAATGGGGGTGGGGGGTGGGGAATGTAAGCAACCCAAAGAGACTCCAGTGTGTTAGGTGAAGGAAACACCAAAAACAGGGGGCTGTTTTTTAAAGTTCACATTAAGGAGTCCAGAAGATGATCATGTCACATGGTCATCAACCATATGAAGCCACATCAAGGTAAAATAAAAAGTATTGAAGTCTCAGCTTTCCTGATGGCTTGGTTCTTCTATGGCTAGAGATCCTCAAAGGGTGACATCACTATCAGCATCACCTGGGAATGTGTTAGAGATACAAATTCTTGGACCCCACTCCAGAGCTACTGAATGAGGAACTCTGAGAGTGGGGCTCAGCTGCCTGTGTTTTGACAAGTCTTCCACATGTTTCTTGAGGACCACTATCCTTTGGCCTGATCTGAGAGTCAGGAGTTTTCACAGGTCCCCAAAGGCAGATGTTCAAGCTGAAGTCAAGTGTCTCTGCCTTAGGGCCTACCCAGGTGAGAACCAAGGGGCCTGTCATGTAGAACACCTAGGCCAAGGGCTGGATGGTGGATGTGAAGGTATTTAGAGGCCTTTGTGACAGAACTTAGAACAGAAGAGAGGTTGAGACCATCAGGGAATGCAGCTGAACCTAGACCCAGCTGAGGGAGATCAACCTACCTACTTTATGTGCAAATGGCAATAGGTCATACATCACACAAGCTACCAGACAAGGGACATCTCCTCAGAAAGATACCTGAGGAAGCAGAAGACCTACAGGAATGAAGGCACTGCTGCACTCTCCAACCATGAAGTCCTACTGGTGATACCTCTCCCATCTCATTCCCCAGATACCCAAATACCATCCTGGAAAAGGGCAATGAACTGAGAGAAAAGAAGAAAGTGTACAGCTGTCTTATCTGAAAAGACATAGTTCTTTCCAAAAGGACCATTTAGGATATTCAGAGATATGATAAAGGGCTCAACTTTGAAGGACCAAATATTTATACTGGAAGGAATCTGTTGAATTGTAAAAATCTGAAACTTTATTAATTGGCATGTCTGAGTTGTTCCCATTCCTTATGGGAATCAGGCTTACAGGGAAGCTTAGACCAGTGCTGGAGGATAAATAAACTGTGTGTCTGAAAGCAAGATGCACACATTTGTAACTATGCAGTTGCACTTTTGTAGTACAGTCCTTGCATTTTTGCTACCCAAATGCTCTCTGGAAATCAAAATATTTCAGTATAGAAATGATAGCATGAAATAATTTAAAAGGAATCATAAAATTGTGAGAACTGCTCATGACATTTTTACAGTTTGCCCTTGGCAAATTCTCCTCCATCGTCGCTCTCTTATAGATAAACCATTAAACAGCTTTGTCAACTGACTCAGAGCCCTTGTGTGGAGGGAGTTTGGCAACATCAGAATGATGGACAAATTGGGAAGGGCCAGGCAGGAATTCCATATTCAGAGACTCAGTTAAGCAGAATGAATATGATGGGCCTAAAATAAATGAATATAAAATAAAACAATAGGCAAGAAAACAATAGATTTCTTTGTTACTGGGATTAGTCAGTTTGCCCTGGATTTTTCAATTACTTCAATGTCAAAAGCATGATCTTGGAAAATCACACCAATGTACCTCAACTGAGAAATATTAAAAGCTCTTTAGAAATGTTTCCAGGCAGTATGTTTAAATATTTATGAACAATTTCTATAAATGACTGCTGGCCAGTTGTAATAATTAAGTGTATTCAGATGATACAATAATCTTCCCATCACTTGAAAAATGTGCTGAGTATGTAATTCTCATCCTGAAACAGCCTCTGCTCAGTGTGTTGACCTGCTTTTTCCTTCTGGAAAGATTAGCTTTTATTTTTAGTTAAATTTTTTAAAAAACTTTTTTGTTGAAGTATCACTTTTATATAAATTAAATTCACAAATCTTTATGTATAGCTCAGTAAATTTTTACATATGTATACATCCATCTGAACTCCACCTAGATCAAGATATTTCTAGTGCTCCAGAAGGTCCCTTGTCCTCTTCTAAGGAAATAACTCCACCCTAAGCTAACTATTGTTCTGATTTCTATTACTGTGGATTATTTTTTTATTTTTCTGGACTGATGTAAATGGAATCAAATGGTAATGATGTTTTCATGATGGGTTCTTTCACTCAAAATTTTGTCTTTATGATTCATCATTCATTGTTGCTTTTGATACTAGTCTGTCTCTTTTTGTTGCTGTGTAGTATTCCATTGTAGGACTATATCGTAATTTTCTTTTCATGGACATTGGGTCACTTCTAGTTCTTAACTCTTACTAATGAAATGGCCATGATCATTCTTGTATAGGTCTTTTGATTAACATAAGCATCAGTTTCTCTTGGACGTAAACCCGGGAGTGGAACTGCTGTATCAAAGGATATATGCTTACTTAGTTTTAATAGCCACTGATGGATTTTCAAAATGATTGCACCAGTTTATACTCTATCCAAAAGACTGACCTTTTAAGTGAGTGAACATACATTGTGTGCTTTCAAGACAGGCCTTGCTCAACACTGGCTTCCTTCAGGTGGTTTGTCTATGGTTACTTAGGTGGGCTTAAGTACTCTAGAGAAGAAGGGTTTTTAATTGTCTGATTCATTTTCAAATTCAACTATGTATTTATCCATCAGGAAAAGATGGCTCATACAGGAAGCATTTTAATATATGGGGCCAGCTTCTTTAACCCCAAATAATATATTCGTTTTAAACCTTTATTCTTTTTTTCATGTTGAAAAGTATATATGGAAAATGGGGGAGGCTATGCATGTGCTCAGGTGAGTGTTCTATGGGAAATCCCTGTACCTTCCCCTCAATTTAGCTGTGAACCTAAAACCATTTTAAAAGACATAAACTCTTAAAAAAAAAAACAAATGTACTCACTGCAGAAAAACTAAAAAACACAGGAGAGTATATACAAGAGGATAAAGACCCCTAATCTGTGACTTTTCTGACTATATGCTTCCAGAACTTACTTATACATGGAAGAGTTCTAGCTGTATGAAAATCATTTCTTTGCAAAGGTTTTGTAACTTGTGTTTTTGCTTTTTGTTTGTTTCTTTGGTTTTGTTTAACAGATTCATAGAATCCTCACACAACAATAATTATAAATATGCATACATAAATAACATAATTGATTTAATTATTCCCCTATTGATGGATGTTTATATTGATGCTTTCTCTTTTAAAAACAATGACATAGTAAGCATCTTTATGTATAAATCTTGTGCACATGTTAAATTATTTTCCTTAGGATAAATTCCCAAAATTTTATTCCTAAGTCAAAAGAGATGCATATATTCAATTTTAATACAGATTTAACAAAATGCTGTACCAAGACACATCTCCAGCTATAAAGAAATGCAATTCCCAAACTCCCAAGTACTTGGCTGCAGCATTTTTTTCAATCATCATTTTACTGACCTTAAATAATGCCCATTTTTTTTATTAATATTTACTTAACTACAAATAAGATTTAAAATAGTTCCATAATTCTGTTCACCATTTGAAGTTATCATTTTGTAAATTATTGTTCGCCTTATTAGTCCATATTACTTTTGCTATAGAAAATTTTTGTATGTAGAAAATCTATTAACGTGTCTGCCACATTTGTTTTAAATATTTTCCTTTTCTATTTTTAGTAAATTGGTATTTTCATTACCCAACTCTCTATACTCTCCAGTTGAATGTTGTGATTTTCTTCTCACATAGTCTTCACAATTCTTATTAAATTCAGTCCTGATGTATTTTATATGATTGATGCTAATTTGAGTTGAATTATTTTGATCATATTACTTTATTCATTATGGCATACACTATTTGTTAAACTATTGTTGATTATTAACATATATGAAAGCGATTGGTACTAATTTATTTCTGTGGCCAGCACTCTCCCCAATAGTTATTTTTAATTCATACACATTTTCAAGTTGATCCTCTTGGTTTTCCCAGTCAGATAATCAAGTTATATGCAAATTATGATAACTTTCTTATTTTCTCTCTCTTTTTTAAAGATTTTGTTTATTCATTTGCCAGAGAGAGAGAAAGTACAAGCAGGGAGAGCAGCAGGCAGAGTGAGAGGGAGAAGCAGGCTCTCTGCTGAGCCAGGAGCCAGATGTGGGACTTGATCCCAGGATCCTGGGATCATGACCTGAGCAGAAGGTAGATGCTTAACAAACTGGAGACACCCAGGCGTCCCAACTTTCTTATTTTCAACATTTATAGTGTTTATTTTGTTCTATTTGGAACAGTGGAACACTTTCAGAACATTAGAAAATGATAATGAAAAAAGGAAATCTCTGTCTTTTTTAATTTAACTTAATTTATTTCACTATTAATCTTAATGATGGCATTAGATTTGAGTTTTGGTATTTTTCCAAAGTCATATTAAGAAAATACATTATTTTTTTATTTTTAAAAAACTTTTTGTCAGACATAGGTAATAACTTTTACCTAAAACATATAAACACGTCTTGAGATGGTCATATGACTCTTTAAGTAAATGGTAAGTTGATTTAATACAGCTGAATTGCTTTTGCATTGAAAATATAAACTCTACTTTGTCTTGGAGCATTATTTTTTTTTTATATATACCCTGGGATTAAATTGCTAATGTTTGGTTGAGAAGTTTAGACTTTATATTTGTAAGTAAGATTATATGTCCACAGTATTGTTGCTTGGTAATCCTCTTAGGTTTTTCTATCAGAGTTATGCTTACTTGGTAAAATAAATATGGTCTCAACCATTCTTTTCTTTATTCTGTGAAATATTTTCTTTTTTTTTTTATTTTATTATTTATAAACATATATTTTTTTTCCCCAGGGGTACAGGTCTGTGAATCGCCAGGTTCACACACTTCACAGCACTCACGATAGCACATACCCTCCCCAATGTCCATAACCCCAAACCCCCTCTCCCAACCCCCCTCCCCCCCCCCACCCATCAGTTTGTTTTGTGAGATTAAGAGTCACTTATGGTTTATCTCCCTCCCAATCCCATCTTGCTTCATTTACTCTTCTCCTACCCCCTTAACCCCCATGTTGCATCTCCTCTCCCTCATATCAGGGAGATCATATGATAGTTGTCTTTCTCCGATTGACTTATTTCGCTAAGCATGATACCCTCTAGTTCCATCCACGTCGTCGCAAATGGCAAGATTTCATTTCTTTTGATGGCTGCATAGTATTC
>NW_022631014.1:8956542-8960747 GCF_010015895.1 Lontra canadensis
TCCAATTTTCCCAACACCATTTATTGAAGAGGCTGTCTTTTTTCCATTGGACATTCTTTCCTGCTTTGTCGAAGATTAGTGGACCATCGAGTTGAGGGTCTATTTCTGGGCTCTCTATTCTGCTCTCTATTCTGATCTATGTGTCTGTTTTTGTGCCAGTACCATGCTCTCTTGATGATGACAGCTTTGTAATAGAGCTTGAAGTCCAGAATTGTGATGCCACCAACTTTGGCTTTCTTTTTCAGTACTCCTTTGGCTATTCGTGGTCTTTTCTGGTTCCATATAAATTTTAGGTTTATTTGTTCCATTTCTTTGAAAAAAATGGATGGGATTTTTATAGGAATTGCATTAAATGTGTAGATTATTTTAGGTAGCATAGACATTTTCACAATATTTATTCTTCCAATCCAGGAGCATGGAACATTTTTCCATTTCTTTGTTTCTTCCTCAATTTCTTTCATGAGTACTTTATAGTTTTCTGTGTTTAGATTTTTAGTCTCTTTGGTCCGGTTTATTCCTAGGTATCTTATAGTTTTGGCTGCAATTGTAAATGGGATTGACTCCTTAATTTCTCTTTCTTCTGTCTTGTTGGTGTAGAGAAATGCGACTGATTTCTGTGCATTGATTTTATATCCTGACACTTTACTGAATTCCTGTACAAGTTCTAGCAGTTTTGGAGTGGAGTCTTTTGGGTTTTCCACATATAGTATCATATCATCTGCAAAGAGTGATAGTTTGACTTCTTCTTTGCCGATTTGGATGCCTTTAATTTCCTTTTGTTGTCTGATTGCTGAGGCTAAGACTTCTAGTACTATGTTGAATAGCAGTGGTGATAATGGACATCCCTGCCGTGTTCCTGATCTTAGCGGAAAAGCTTTCAGTTTTTCTCCATTGAGAATGATATTTGCGGTGGGTCTTTCATAGATGGCTTCGATAATATTGAGGTATGTGCCCTCTATCCCTACACTTTGAAGAGTTTTGATCAGGAAGGGATGCTGTACTTTGTCAAATGCTTTTTCAGCATCTATGGAGAGTATCCTATGGTTCTTGTTCTTTCTTTTATTAATGTATTGTATCACATTGATTGATTTGCAGATGTCAAACCAACCTTGCAGCCCTGGAATAAATCCCACTTGGTTGTGGTGAATAATCCTTTTAATGTACTGTTGAATCCTATTGGCTAGTATTTTGGTGAGAATTTTCGCATCTGTGTTCATCAAGGATATTGGTCTGTAGTTCTCTTTTTTGATGGGATCCTTGTCTGGTTTGGGGATCAAGGTGATGCTGGCCTCATCAAATAAGTTTGGAAGTTTTCCTTCCATTTCTATTTTTTGGAACAGTTTCAGGAGAATAGGAATTAGTTCTTCTTTAAATGTTTGGTAGAATTCCCCCGGGAAGCCGTCTGGCCCTGGGCTTTTGTTTGTTTGGAGATTTTTGATGACTGTTTCAGTCTCCTTACTAGTTATGGGTCTGTTCAGGCTTTCTATTTCTTCCTGGTTCAGTTGTGGTAGTTTATATGTCTCTAGGAATGCATCCATTTCTTCCAGATTGTCCAATTTGTTGACGTAGAGCTGCTCATAGTATGTTCTTATAATTGTCTGTATTTCTTTGATGTTCGTTGTGATCTCTCCTCTTTATTCATGATATTATTTATTTGGGTCCTTTCTCTTTTCTTTTTGATAAGTCTGGCCAGGGGTTTATCAATCTTATTAATTCTTTCAAAGAACCAGCTCCTAGTTTCATTGATTTGTTCTATTGTTTTTTTGGTTTCTATTTCATTGATTTCTTCTCTGCCCTTTATGATTTCTCTTCTCCTGCTGGGTTTAGGGTTTGTTTCTTGTTCTTTCTCCAGCTCCTTTAGGTGTAGGGTTAGGTTGTGTACCTGAGACCTTTCTTGTTTCTTGAGAAAGGCTTGTACCACTATATATTTTCCTCTCAGGACTGCCTTTGTTGTGTCCCACTGATTTTGAACCGTTGTGTTCTCATTATCATTTGTTTCCATGATTTTTTTTAATTCTTCTTTAATTTCCTGGTTGACCCATTCATTCTTTAGAAGGATGCTGTTTAGTCTCCATGTAATTGGGTTTTTTCCAAATTTCCTCTTGTGATTGAGTTCTAGCTTCAGAGCATTGTGGTCTGAAAATATTCAGGGAATGATCCCAATCTTTTGATACCGGTTGAGACCTGATTTAGGACCGAGGATGTGATCTATTCTGGAGAATGTTCCATGTGCACTAGAGAAGAATGTGTATTCTGTTGCTTTGGGATGAAATGTTCTGAATATATCTGTGATGTCCATCTGGTCCAGTGTGTCATTTAAGGCCTTTATTTCCTTGTTGATCTTTTGCTTGGATGATCAGTCCATTTCAGTGAGGGGAGTGTTAAAGTCCCCTACTATTATTGCATTATTGTTGATGTGTTTCTTTGATTTTGTTATTAATTGGTTTATATAGTTGGCTGCTCCCACGTTAGGGGCATAGACATTTAAAATTATTAGATCTTCTTGTTGGACAGAAACTTTGAGTATGATATAGTGTCCTTCCTCATGTCTTATTATAGTCTTTGGCTTAAAATCTAATTGATCTGATATAAGGATTGCCACTCCTGCTTTCTTCTGATGTCCATTAGCATGGTAAATTCTTTTCCACCCCCTCACTTTAAATCTGAAGGTGTCTTCGGGTTTAAAATGAGTTTCTTGTAGGCAACATATAGATGGGTTTTGTTCTTTTATCCATTCTGATACCCTGTGTCTTTTGATTGGGGCATTTAGCCCATTAACATTCAGGGTAACTATTGAGAGACATGAATTTAGTGCCATTGTATTGCCTGAAAGGTGACTGTTATTGTTTATTGTCTCTGTTCCTTTCTGATCTACTACTTTTGGGCTCTCTCTTTGCTTAGAGGACCCCTTTCAATATTTCCTGTAGAGCTGGCTTGGTGTTTGCAAATTTTTTCAGTTTTTGTTTGTCCTGGAAGCTTTTAATCTCTCCTTCTATTTTCAATGATAGCCTAGCTGGATATAGTATTCTTGGCTGCATGTTTTTCTCATTTAGTACTCTGAATGTATCATGCCAGCTCTTTCTGGCCTGCCAGGTCTCTGTGGATAAGTCTGCTGCTAATCTAGTATTTTTACCATTGTATGTTACAGACTTCTTTTCCCGGGCTGCTTTCAGGATTTTTTCTTTGTCACTAAGACTTGTAAATTTTACTATTAGGTGACGGGGTGTGGACCTATTCTTACTGATTTTGAGGGGGGTTCTCTGAACCTCCTGGATTTTGATGCTTGTTCCCTTTGCCATATTGGGGAAATTCTCTCCAATAATTCTCTCCAATATACCTTCTGCTCCCCTCTCTCTTTCTTCTTCTTCTGCAATCCCAATTATTCTAATGTTGTTTTGTCTTATGGTGTCACTTATCTCTCGAATTCTGCCCTCGTGGTCCAGTAGCTGTTTGTCCCTCTTTTGCTCAGCTTCTTTATTCTCTTCATTTGGTCTTCTATATCGCTAATTCTTTCTTCTGCCTCATTTATCCTAGCAGTGAGAGCCTCCATTTTTGATTGCACCTCATTAATAGCTTTCTTGATTTCAACTTGGTTAGATTTTAGTTCTTTTATTTCTCCAGAAAGGGCTTTTATATCTCCCGAGAGGGTTTCTCTAATATCTTCCATGCCTTTTTCAAGCCTGGCTAGAACCTTGAGAATCGTCATTCTAAACTCTAGATCTGACATATTACCAATATCTGTATTGATTAGGTCCCTAGCCTTCGGTACTGCCTCTTGTTCTTTTTTTTTTTTTTTTTTTGTGGTGAATTTTTCTGCCTTGTCATTTTGTCCAGATAAGAGAATATGAAGGAGCAAATAAAATACTAAAAGGGTGGCAACAACCCCAGGAAAATATGCTTTAGCCAAATCAGAAGAGATCCCAAATTTTAAGGGGGGGGGAAGGGGATAAAAAGAGGTTCAGAAAGAAAAAAGAAAAAAGAAAAAAGAAACAAATAAAAAAAGAAAACCAATAATGAAAAAATATAAAAAGGAATATATATATATATATATATATATATGTGTATATATATATTAGATAAACTAGTTAAAAAACGTTAAAAAAGAAAAGGGTAAAAGTTAAAAAAATTTAGCAGAAGAAGAGAAAACAAATTAAAAAAAAATTAAATTAACTGCAAGGCTAAAGAATCATGGGGAGAAAGCCATG